>NC_057803.1:555604826-555657390 GCF_018294505.1 Triticum aestivum | reverse complement strand
TTAGGGTCTCTGAGGTTTGAGAAAAAATCACCGTAAAAATCTCATCGTGTTTGGACTTTGATAGGTTTGGTTTTTCTGCAAAACAAAAACACGCAGAGAACAGGAACGGGCACTGGACACTAAATTAGTAGGTTAGTCTAAAAATAATATAAATTGACATATAAAGCATACAAAAGTGATAATATAATAGCATGCAACAATTAAAAATTAGATGCGTTGGAGATGTATCACACGGCACAAACCTTTGTCCAGTTTTCACCTAATCCATGACATGAATGAAGACGGAACCAAAGTACTTCTTCACAATACTCGGTAGGTGCTCTCTTGGTCGAAGCCATGCTACTTCTTGAGTTTGCGTTGATTTTTTCTTTGAAGAGGAAAGGGTGATGCAACAAAGTAGAGATAAGTATTTCCCTCAGTTTGAGAACCAAGGTATCAATCTAGTAGGAGACAACGCACAAATCACCAATACATGCACAAACAATCAAACAACTTGCACTCAACGTGATAAAGGGGTTGTCAATCTCTTCACGGTCACTTGCAAAGGTGAGATCTGATAGAGATAGATGAACGATAAAGTAAATATTTTTGGTATTTTTGATTTATAGATCGAAAAGTAAAAGATTACAAAATAGTAGATCAGAAACTTATATGATGGAAAATACACCCGGGGGCCATAAGTTTCACTAGAGGCTTCTCTCAAGATAGCAAATAATACGGTGGGTGAACAAATTACTGTCGAGCAATTGATAGAAAAGTGGGAAGTTATGATGATATCTAAGGCAATGATTATGAAATATAGGCATCACGTCGTGTCAAGTAGACTGAAACGATTCTACATGTACTACTATTACTCCACACGCCGACCGACTCCTGCCTGCATCTAGAGTATTAAGTTCATGAAGAACAAAGTAACACATTAAGTAAGATGACATGATATAGAGGAATAAACTCAAGCAATATGATGTAAATCCCATATTTTTATCCTCGATGGCAACAATACAATACATGCCTTGCTGTGTCACTGGGAAATGACACCGCAAGATTGAACCCAAAGCTAAGCACTTCTCCCATTGCAAGAAAAACCAATCTAGTTGGCCAAACCAAACCGATAGTTCGAAGAGAATTACAAAGATATCAAATCATGCATAAAAGAATTCAGAGAAGATTTAAATAATATTCATAAATAAGGTGATCATAAATCCACTATTCGTCGGATCTCGACAAACACACCGTAAAAGAAGTTTACATCGAATAGATCTCCAAGAACATCGAGGAGAACATGGTATTGAGAATCAAAGAGAGAGAAGAAGTCATCTAGCTACTAGCTATGGACCCGTAGGTCTCTGGTAAACTACTCACACTTCATCGGAAGAGCAATAGAGTTTATGTAGAAGCCCTCCGTGATCCAATCCCCCTCCGATAGGATGCCGGAAAAGGCCCCTAGATGGTATCTCACGGGTACATAAGGCTGCAGCGGTGAAAAGTGATTTCGTGGATGCTTCTGGTGGTTTGGGAATATATGTGAATATATAGGCGAAGGAATTAGGTCAGGGGAGTCACGGGGGACCCACAAGACAGGGGCGTGCCCTACCACCCTAGGCGCGCCCTCCAACCTTGTGGCCGCCTCGTGGTTCCACCGACTTGATCTCCAAGTCTCCCGGGTGTCTTCTGGTCCAAGAAAAATCATCGCGAAGGTTTTATTCCGTTTGGACTCCGTTTGGTATTCCTTTTCTACGAAACTCTAAAACAAGGAAAAAACAGAAACTGGCATTGGGCTCTAGGTTAATAGGTTAGTCCCAAAACTAATATGAAATAGCATATTAATGCATATAAAACATCCAAAACATATAATATAATAGCATGGAACAATAAAAAATTATCGATACATCGGAGACGTATCAAGCATCCCCAAGCTTAATTCCTGCTCGTCCTCGAGTAGGTAAATGATAAAAATAGAATTTTTGATGTGGAATGCTACCTAACATATTTATCCATGTAATTTTTCTTTATTGTGGCATGAATGTTCAGATCCATAAGATTCAAAGCAAAAGTTTAATATTGACATAAAAACAATAATACTTCAAGCATACTAATAGGGCAATTATGTCTTCTCAAAATAACATGGCCAGAGAAAGCTTATCCCTACAAAACCATATAGGCTGGCTATGTTCCATCTTCATCACACAAAATATTCAAATCATGCACAACCCCGATGACAAGCCAAGCAATTGTTTCATACTTTTGATGTTCTCAAACTTTTTCAACTTTCACGCAATACATGAGCGTGAGCCATGGACATAGCACTATAGGTGGAATAGAATATGGTGGTTGCGGAGAAGACAAAAAGAAGTAGATAGTCTCACGTCAACTAGGCGTATCAACGGGCTATGGAGATGCCCATCAATAGATATCAATGTGAGTGAATAGGGATTGCCATGCAACACATGCACTAGAGTTATAAGTTTATGAAAGCTCAAAAGAAAATTAAGTGGGTGTGCATCCAACTTGCTTGCTAATGAAGACCTAGGGCAATTTGAGGAAGCCCATCTTTGGAATATACAAGCCAAGCTCTATAATGAAAAATTCCCACTAGGATATGAAAGTGACAACATAGAGACTCTCTATCATGAAGATCGTGGAGCTACTTTGAAGCATAAGTGTGGAAAAAAAGATAGTAACATTGCCCCTTCTCTCTTTTTTCTCTCGTTTTTTTGGTTTGGCTTCTTTGTTCTCCCCCTTTCTCTTTTTTTGTTCTTCCTCACATGGGACAATGCTCTAATAATGAAGATCATCACACTTTTATTTACTTACAACTCAAAAAGTACAACTTAATACTTAGAACAAAATATGACTCTATATGAATGCCTCCGGCGGTGTATCGGGATGTGCAATGAATCAAGAGTGACTGTAAGTGCATCTAGTGCCACCCCTAGTTGGTTTTGGAGTATTGACGACAAACCTGGTTGAGGGACTAATGTGTTTGTGAGAATTACAGGATAACACAGGTAGAAGTCCATCATTGATTCGGTTTTCCTACCAGAGATGACCCCTAAAAGTGTATGAAGACATTCAAGACAAAGGTGGTATGTGAAGACATTCACATTGAAGACTATGACAAGAGAAGACATCGCGTGAAGACTATGGAGCACGAAGACTTAGTTGTTTCATCGTTTCCTTTTCTTCTTTGTTGAGTCATAGGAACCACCGTACTATTAAGTGGGGTCCAAGTGAACCAGTCAGAATGACTGAAGTGATGCTTAACCAAAATCCTATGTCTTCAAGCGAAAACAATGAGAGCAAATCTTATCCAGAGATGGACAAGTCAGCTTTGCTTGTAGCCCAAGTAAAGTTGACGTGTGTGTTTGAAATCTGACCGTTGGAACATGTGTCAGTTCCTTAGTGACCCAGGGTCATTTCGGACAAATCAGGTCGGGTTGCCTAGTGGCTATAAATAGCCCACCCCTTACAACATAAATTGGTTGGTTGCCCAGAGTTAGTGCACGGCTTTTGTCATATGAGAGCAACCCACCTCGTAGCCTTTGAGAGAGAAATCCTTGCGAGGACAAAGCCCTAAAAACCCAAAGCCAAAGAGTGTTAGGCATCACTGAAGTCTTCCTGTCTGTGTGATCTGAAGACTTATTACACTTGAGGACTGTGCATCCTCCAGCCGGTTAGGCGTCGCGTTCTGAGCATCCAAGAGTCATTATGGATCGCCGGTGAACAAAGTCTGTGAAGGTTTGGAAGTCTACCTTGAAGACTTACCAGAGTGATTGGGCGAGGACTGGGTGTCCTTAGCTCATGGGGAACAAGGTGAAGACGCGGTCTTCTGAGTTAAATCTCAGCCTCCCTAACAAGACGTACAGTTATCACAGCAACTGGAACTGGTCCAACAAATCATTGTCTTCAACGAGCCACTGGTTCTATCCTTCCCATCTCTTTATTTGCAGTTGGTCCTTGTGAAGTCATTGCCTGTTTGCATTATCTTTTTGTCTTCACTGTGTGACTGCTTGTTCTGATTGGCTTCATACTATCTTCCATCCTGATCCATACTGCCTAGCTGCTATTAGTCTTTGTGCTTTCACTTCATTGAATACTTGACTATGGCTTGCCTAGTGTAGTCTACCTTCCGTTGCATGGTAATAGTTTTATTTCTATCGTTTGTCTTCGAAACTCCCATGTTTTGAAGACTTTCTTAAAAATCGCCTATTCACCCCCCCCCCTCTAGTCGATCACTAGCACTTTCAATTGGTATCAGAGCAGGGTACTCCCTTGTTCTGTGTGATTCGGTTTAACCACCTGGAGTTTTAGCTATGTCAACTGCAGGGATAATCAAAGTCTCCGCTGCGTGCCCAGTCTTCGATGGAACTGAATATCCCTACTGGAAGAATAAGACGCGCATGCATCTTGAAGCCATTGATGTCGACCTCTGGTATGTCGTCAAGAATGGCATCCCCAAGGCTGGTAAAGGTGTCACCGCTGCTGATGTCAAGAAGTTTGTTCAACTAGATTCCACTGCCAAGAATATCATCTGTGGTCATCTGATCAAAGGGCAGTATGGCCGTGTGAGTGCTCTGGAAACATTCAAGCTAGTCTGGGACTGGCTCTCCAAGGTCAACGAAGGTGTCTCAACCCAGAGAGATCAAAGGATCAATGTCCTTCGCAACCTCTTCAACCGATTCAAGAGAAACGACAATGAGAATGTTCAGCTCATGTTTGATCGACTCACTGACATCACAAATGAGCTTCAAGCTCTCGGCGCTACTGAGATCACCAAGAATGAAATCGTCAAGACACTTCTGAGATCACTTGACAGCTCGTTTGACACCCTAGCCCTGATGATTCAAGAACGCCCTGACTTCAAGAGACTCGATCCGTCTGACATACTCGAAAGGCTCAACACACATGAGTTTCAGCTTTCTGAGAAAAGATACATCTATGGTCCCAACTATGGCCGAACTCGTGCCTTGAAGGCAAAAGTTGTTTCCTCCTCTGAAGAAGAATCTGACTGCAGTTCTGATGATCCTGAAGACATTGGAAAGGAGCTTGCTATGCTTGTGAAGAAGTTCTAGAAATTCACCAAGAAGAAAGGCTTCAGAAAGTCCTCACGATCCAGCTCAAGGAATGATGAAGCTTCTGCTCATGACTACAAGAAGAGAACATGCCACAAGTGCAAGAAACCTGGTCACTACATCTCTGAGTGTCCGCAGTGGGACAATGAGAACAAGAAGAAGAAGAAGAAGAAGAAGAAGAAGAAGAGCAAGGAATATGATTCTGATGAAAAGAAGAAGAAGAAATACTCTTCTTCCAAGTCTTCCTCAAAGTCTTCATCACACAAGAAGAGCTCATCTGGCAAGACTCGTGCGTTTGTTGGCAAGGAAATGGATTCAGAGGAGGAGTCTGCTTCTGAGGAGGCAGAGGTGGAGTCTGAGGAGGAGTCCGATTATGGCATTGCAAGTCTGGCTACAGCCTACGTTGCCAAGTCCATCTTCAACATTGAAGACAATGACTTTGTCACCGACGCCGATGCTAATGACAAGGACAACTCCGCTCCCAACTACTGCTTCATGGAACGCGGTCCCAAGGTAAACTCATGCACTACTCACTATCAAACATCCAGTGAAGATGACTCTGATTGTGGTTCCAAACCTAGCTACAAAATACTTGCTAAAATTGCCACTGAACAACAGAAAGCTATGGAACATATTCAAAAACTGTTAGACAAAATCAATGACCTATTAGACGCTGAAATGACTCGATCTCAGTCCTTAATTGAAGACATAAAAAATCTTCATGTTAAGTATGAGGAACTTGAAAGTCGTCATGAAACGCTCTCAACAACTCATGAAAAGCTTTCCTATGATTATCTAAGAACTTGAGAAATTGAGAGCGGCTCATGAAGATCTTCAAAAGGAAAACGAGTCACTTCGCGCCAAACAGATCAATCCCGCTCAGGAAGGATTTGAACCACCATGTCTTAAATGCATTGAGCGTGATAACACTACTTCTGTTGCTGGATGTTCTACTGCTGCTACTATTGCAATATCTTCAACTGTTGATGTGGTAACTAACCCCTCTGCTGAGGATGCCACTGCTATTGCTGATGAAAATGCTAGGTTGAAGACATTGCTTGAAACAGGGATGTACAAAAGTCTCAAAGGGCATCAGACACTATGTGATGTCCTCAAAAGGCAGATTCTGAACCGAAACCCTAGGAAAGAGGGTGTTGGGTTCGAAAGGAAAATGAATGCTGATGGCTCTTACTGGAAACCTGAGCAGTGCCCCAAAACCACATGGGTTGCTGCACAGGAACCTTCAGTGGATCCATCCACCCTATCTGGCTTCACTTGTGCTAATCCCATCATCATTGATGAATCCTTTGATGCAAACTATAAACTGTTTAAAAATCATAATGATGAAGTGTTTGCCAGGTATATTGGTACTAACTGCAGGAATGGGCCACCTATGAAGAAAGTCTGGGTGCCGAAAAGTGTTTGGAGAATCTTACTGTGAATGTCGTCATGACACCACAAGTGAAGAAGACAAACCCCAGACCACAGGCTTCATATGGTCCAAAGACTTCATACAAACAGAGGACTCACCTAAGTCGCACTAACGCAAATGTTTTGCAGGGAAACCATACTTAGGCCTATGAATACGAGCGTGTTTCATCAAACCGCCATGTTCATAAGACCCAGAACTACTCTGTTTATTCTTATGAGTACTATTCTCCACCTGCAAGACTATTTGCTAGGGCTCCAAAGCCAAAGTTCTCAGATGCTGCACTTAAACTCATTGCTTCGAAGCCACCCTTGAAGATGTGGGTGGCTAAGAAAGCTTAACTCTCTTTTGTAGGGAAAGGTCTCCAACCGAAAATCAAATGCGTCTGAAGCTATTGCTGGGGACCTTAAACATCTTATAGGGCGCAAGATCAAATGCCCAAATGGTCTTATTATGTATTTTGTTCCTGAGTCGCTTGCTACTTGCCCTATCAGTCCTAACCTCGATCTAAGCTTTAATAATCCTCTTGCTCGTCAAATGTTTATGCTTCACAATGCTCTTCGTGAAGCCTATCCCCCTAACTGCACTCTAGGGTATGACACCAGCTGCTTCAGAATGGATTATTGATAGTGGATGTACTAATCACATGACTGGCAAGCGAAGTCTTCTCATGGACTCAACCTTACGTCCATCTGACAAAAGTGACATCACATTTGCTGATACTGGTAAAAGCAAGGTATTGGGTCTAGGTAGAGTTGCAATCTCAAAGGATCAGCACATGGATAAAGTGATGCTTGTTGAATCCCTTGGTTTCAACTTAATGTCTGTCTCAATGCTTTGCGATTTGAACATGATTGTGATATTTGGAAAATATCGTTGCCTAGTTCTAATGGAATCTGACAAGTCTGTAGTCTTTGAAGGGTATCGAAAGATGATTTGTACATGGTAGATTTCTCAACAGGACCACAGCTTGCCGTATGTCTTCTTGCAAAAGCTTCAGAATGCTGGCTCTGGCATCAGAGGCTAGAGCATGCTGGCATGAGGAACTTGCACACTCTTGCAAAGAAGAAGCACGTCATAGGCATCAAGGGCGTCAAGTTCAAGAAGGATCACTTATGCGGTGCCTGCGAAGCTGGAAAGATGACGAGGGCCAAGCATCCCTCGAAGACAGTCATGACAATGACTCAACCCTTCGAACCGCTACACATGGACCTCTTCGGCCCTACTCACTACTCAACCCTTACTACTACTGCTTGTCTGTATGGCTTCGTCATTGTTGATGATTATTCAAGATATACATGGGTGCATATAATCCTCTACAAGACTAAAGTGCAGGATGTCTTCAGACGCTTCGCCAATCGAGCCATGAACAACTATGGCATCAAGATCAAGCACATCAGAAGTGACAATGGCACTGAATTCAAGAACATCGGCCTCGACACTTATCTTGATACATTGGGCATCACTCATGAGTTCTTAGCTCCATACATGCCTCAGCAGAATGGCATCGTGGAACGCAAGAACAGAACACTCATTGAGATGGCTCGGATGATGCTCGATGAATACAAGACTCCAAGGAAGTTCTGTCCTGAAGCTATTGATATTGCATGCCATGTCATCAACCATGTTTATCTTCACAAGCTTCTGAAGAAAACATCCTATGAACTCCTCACTGCTAAGAAGCCAAACGTCAGTTACTTCAGAGTATTTGGTGCCAGGTGTTGGATCAAGGATCCACATCACACTTCAAAATTTGCACCGAAAGCACATGAAGGTTTTATGCTTGGTTAAGGAAAGGATTCGCACTCCTACAGAGTCTTCAACCTCTTCCACTATAAAGTGGTTGAAAGTATGGATGTGCGGTTCGATGAGACTAACGGCTCGCAAAGAGAGCACCTGCCAAATGTGCTAGATGAAATTCCACCCAGTGAATCCATCAAGCTTATGGGAACTGGAGAAATCATACCATCTGAAGTACAGCCTGAAGAGGAACTTATCATCTTTGCACCTGATCAACCTGAAGACAATGCTCAGCCTGAAGACAATCCTTCAAATGATGACAATGATCAGCAAGATAAAAATCTTCGTCCAGTTCATCCTCGTGTTGCAAATGAAGTACAGATTGAGAAGATAATTGATAGCATCAATGCACCTGGTCCACTCACTCGTTCAAGGGCAACACAACTACCAAATTTCTGTGAGCAGTTTGCATTCATCTCAATATCTGAACCCAAGAAAGTTGATGAAGCCTTCATGGAACCTGAATGGATTCAAGCTATGCAAGAAGAGCTTCAATAGTTCGAGCTGAATAATGTATGGGAACTGGTCAAGCGTCCTGATCCTCGTAAACACAATATCATAGGCACTAAATGGATATATCGCAACAAGCAAGATGAGCATGGTCAAGTTGTCAGAAACAAGGCTCGTCTCGTTGCTCAAGGATACACTCAAGTTGAAGGAATTGACTTCGATGAAACATTTGCTCCTGTGACTAGACTTGAAGCCATACAAATACTGCTAGCCTATGCAAATCATCATAACATCCTTTTGTATCAAATGGATGTGAAGAGTGCCTTTCTCAATGGCAAGATTGAAGAAGAAGTGTATGTTGCACAACCGCCTGGCTTTGAAGATCCAAAACATCCTGACATGGTTTACAAGCTCAACAAGGCAATGTATGGCCTTAAACAAGCCCCTCGTGCTTGGTATGACACACTCAAAGACTTCCTGAAGAGCAAAGGCTTCAAACCTAGTTCCTTGGATCCCACACTCTTCACGAAGACATATGATGGTGAACTGTTTGTGTGCCAAATATATGTGGATGACATTATCTTCGGCTGCACTAATCAGAAATACGGTGATGAGTTTGGATACATGATGCAAGAGCAATATCAGATGTCCATGATGGGTGAGCTGAAGTTCTTCCTTGGTCTTCAAATACGGCAGCAACGCAACGGCATCTTCATATCTCAAGAGAAATACCTCAAAGATTGCCTGAAGAAGTTTGGAAGGCAAGACTGCAAGGGTTATATGACGCCAATGCCTGCCAAGAGTCATCTAGATTCTGACGCCAATGGTAAAGAGTTTGATCAAAAGGTATACCGCTCCATGATTGGTTCTTTGCTTTATTTATGTGCATCTAGGCCAGATATCATGCTTAGCGTTTGCATGTGTGCCCGATTCCAAGCGGCACCAAAGGAATCGCATCACTTAGCTGTGAAGCGAATTCTTCGATATTTGGCTTACACCCCAACACTAGGATTATGGTATCCAAAGGGCTCAGAGTTTGATCTAGTTGGATTCTCGGGTGCTGATTATGCTGGTGACAAGGTGGATCGCAAGTCTACATCAGGCACATGTCACTTTCTGGGACGATCACTTGTGTGTTGGTCTTCAAAGAAGCAGAACTATGTATCTCTCTCCATTGCTGAATCTGAATACATTGCTGCTGGATCTTGCTGCGCTCAGCTTCTATGGATGATGCAAACACTCATAGACTATGGCATTCATCTGAAGCAAGTGCCACTCTACTGCGATAATGAAAGCGCCATCAAGATAGCCAACAACCCAGTTCAGTACTCGAAGACAAAGCACATTCAGATCCGTCATCACTTTCTCAGAGATCATGTCATGAAGGAAGATATTGATATCATTCACGTCAGCACTGTAGAGCAACTGGCAGATGTCTTCACAAAGCCCTTGGATGAGAAAAGGTTTTGCAAGTTGCGGTGTGAGCTAAATATCTTGGATTCCTCAAATGTCCTGTGATCATGCACACATCCTAACACTTATGCATGTTGATGACTTAGATGTACAAACACACGAAGTAACGTATATCTTCAACTAATGAAGACTTACACTCTAAGTGTGAATACATTAACGTGGAATTTGACTTTGGAGCGCCACGATAATTGTGCGTCGTGTCTGGGTCTAACACTTCCTATACGGTGGGTAACGCCACCACCAAACTTTTGTTTAGAATATTTTCTGTTGGCATTACATTTGCAAAGTCTTCGCATTTCATTTGTCTTCAATGTTAACATGGCTTCATGTTTATCTTCAATATATTGATTTGGTTCCTGTCCTCTACGACATTCACTTATAGCTATGTCTTCTAGTTGAATCTTTTGAACTAAGTGAATGTGATCGGACCCTAACCGTTCTATGCTCCCGTCTCAAATCTATCTATCCAAATCATATGCACTCTATTGAAACTGTCGAATGTCTTCTCTGCGTCCTTGTCAGCAGAAGATACAGAGACAAACTTTAATATGTTTTCAATGCTCAATCCTTTTTACCTGAAACCCGGAGAAGCGGGAACAACCACCCGACAATCCAGGCGTATGTGGGAACGTGGAACAACCTCCGATGTGTTGCATGATCGCCACGTGTCCTTCAGATGTGAACCGCCGGGGGCACCTGCATAATAACGATGTGTCGTCCCTGTCCCTATAAATACACGCCTCACCCCAGTCATTATCTCTTCTTCCACTTCTCTCTCACACAAACCCTAGCGCCACCGCTAGCCCTCGACGACGTTGGCGATGAAGCGCTTAGCTGCCGCGACCTCACCGACCCCGTCCTCACGCCGGCCGCGGATATCGTCTTCTCCACCATCGCCGTAGGTGTCCTCCGTCGCCAAGTTAGGGCAAAGGAAGATCGAACTACTTGGCCTCATCTCCTACTCTGTCTAGCAGTTCCTCGAGTGGTAAATAAAAACTCTTTTTATAGTCTTTTTGATCCGATAGATTCATCCTTTTCAACCACAAGTGGTTTCTGTTCCTACAAAGTTGGATCTATCCTGTTCTGCATCTCATAGCATGCCTAGTATGTTCACTTATGCTTCACAAAGTAGTTAGATTCCTCACTTGTACTTATTCATGGATTCGTACAAATTTGGAACCAACTCTCTACACATGAGTGAATGTCTTCGCACTATGGGGTCAATGTCTTCTAAACTGATTTATCTTCAAAATCTTCTAAGAATGCATATGACCTCTTCCCCTTTCCTCGCATCTCTAATGCTGTCATAGGTACATGTCCGTGGGAGAATCCCTTGGTTCTCATAGTCTGCATTCATTTGCAGAGTTCTTACAGCATCACATAAATTCTCCTAAAGCCAGTTCCTGTCTGACCAGTAGACGGAAGACTTTAACAGTGTTGAAGCCTTTCAGTCTAAACTTCATGGCAACAGAAAAATCAGTGGAAGGGCGGCAGACAGCGCCGTGAATACACTGCTAAGGACCTGCCACCTGATCTCTATGAGTTATACAAGTCAGATCCAGAAGAGACCTATGGAGAACACAAGAACCGAATCCAATGGATTCGAAGACATTGGGCAGAGGAATGGTTCAAGTACAGGTTTGTCACCGATGAATATGCTGAAAAGAATGTCGTCAAGGGCCCCTGGGGAGATATCATATACAAAGGTCTTCAGTCCAAGTCGAAGTCCGAAGCTATTGCTCAAGGCTTCTACCCCTGCATGATTCGTGGATCTCAGCCTGCTAATGCCGACCCATCCTCTCTTTTATTGTGTTGTGAAGATAATCTCTTCAAGGGCAACTATCAGTTTGCAAAGAACTCGGCCAAGGAAAACAAGAAGTCTTTGGGATTAGACTTCAACCCAGGCCCCTCTACGCCACGTGCTAACGGCACACGCGAAGCTGAACCCAATCTTGTTGGGCCCTTCTACAACTTAGAAGGTCTCATCACTCATGTAATGGTTCAAGGGGTAGACGTGGACCAACTTGCAGATGACGTTGATTCTGACGAAGTGCCTGCACCACTGAAGCCTGTGAAGCAAAAGAAACCAAAGGCTTCAAAGCCCTCTTCTGCACCAAAGGTCTCATGGGCGAAGCCTCTGGCCACTGCACCTCCTGAAACCAGTGTGCAGTCTGAAGATCTCTCTCGCATCTCCAAGTCTGACAAGTTGAAAAAGCCCATGCAACCAACTGGTCAAGCATTGACCCATGCTGCTGTTTTGAGAAACGAGAATGACGCCATTAATCTGTCTAGCAACGACGATCTTGGCGATGATGCTCTTGAGCAATTGATAAAGAGCAAGCAAGAGGCGGAAATCTTCAACGATCTTCCCCTCTTTGATGTGGAAATCCTGGACAAATTTATTGATGAGTGGTTTGACATCCCAGACCTCAGTTTTGATGATCTTCAGCTCCCAATAGGCCTCAGCGTCTCCTTCCATGGAGCCATTGCACCTGAGCTGGCTCTTGCACAGAAGATTGTTGAGCTGAAGCAAAAGATTGATTATGAAAAGGCTCAGTTCAAGAAGCACATGGCCAAGTTCAATGTTGAAGACATTCAAAACTTCAAGGTCATGATGCATGAGCTCAAGGAGGCATTCCACAAGAAACGAGAAGAAGCAAAAGGTTCTCATGAGTGCATGAAGAATCTTGCTGCCAAATGTGTTCAAGGCTACAATGAAGCTGAAAAGTGCAAGGCTTTGGGGCGACCAGGCATCGACCCCAGAATGGCTGCCAAGAAGAAGAAGAAGCCAGCTGTGGCCGAACCAGAAGCATCAAGGCAGGAAGAACCTCGCATTGTCTTCCCGGCCAGTATGACAGGCTCGAAGCCTAAGGTCCCCACAGTGGCTTCGGAGTTCAAGAAAACTAGATCTGCTGAAGCCAAAGCCAGAAAGCGCAAGACCAAAGCCACCACTGATGATGCTCCACCAACCAAGAAAAGAAAAATAAAGAAGAGAGACCGGGCTGCTTCCACAGAGCCCCTTGTCGTCGAACCAATTTCTATTGCTCGTCCTCCATCTGCACACCAAGAACGTCGTTTGGTAGTTCATGAGCCTGCTTTCACAGAGGCTCCTGAAGCTGAAGAGAATCCAGCTGTTGACCCCACCGCAGCTGAAGACATTGGTCATCAAGACAATGTTGAAGATGATGAAGTCCTTCCTCAGATCGAGCACAATTTGGTATCATCGCCTGTTCTCATGAACAGCGAACTCATCAGCATTGGTCGTCCATTGACGCCAATTGCTCAGGATGACTCATGGGCTGATCACCCTCAAGAATCCCCTCGTGATGAAGAAACACCAGTTACTCCCCCACCACAGGTCACCACTCCGATGATTGACAATGAAGACCTTGAGGCCCAACCAACTCCATCTCCATAGGCGTCGCCAGCGTTTCGCAGGCTTCGCAAAGGACCAAGGCCACAGGTCACATTGTCAAGTGTTCCAGAAGGAGAAGAGCGCCAATCCATTTCACGCGAAGTCTTTCCTGAAGCCTCTCCTACTGCGAACATCCCTGAATCTGAAGCCAAAACGGCTGAAGATATTCCGGCTGCATCAGTCGATGACCAAGAAGAAGAACCAAGAGATAAAGAAAGAGTTGCTGCACCCCCGTCCAATCCTGAAGTTGTTCTCGAGGAGAACGTGTCTGACCCTCTAGCTCCTGAAGTGGAGGTTACCAATACTGAGGCTGCCACCAACACTGAAGCCAATGACATTGTCATGGCTGAAGCTAATGTGGTGCCAGATGTCGCTGCACCTGAAGCTAATGTTGCACCTCATGCAAATCTGCAGCTTGAAGCAATGGCTCTGCTCCTGTACCACCTCCCAGGCCACACACCATCGAGCAAGCATATGATCGTGGTCAGCTTGTTACGGTCCGCTGGCCAATTCTGGTTTCTCCGCCTGCTCCCGGACCTCAATTTGCCTATCATGTGGAGCACAGGCCTCAGGTCCAGAAGCCAAAGCCAAGGCTACCACGGTTTCCAGGTACTGCAATGTCACCAGGATCGTTTAATCTGAATGGATTCAAGGCACACAACACATTCTTTGACAATGACAAGAACCCCTACACAAGGCCAAGAATCTCCTCAGATCGATTCTGGAGTTATCAGCAGCGAAGCTACTATTCTTGCATCTTGTACTATCAGGGGCGCATCTTCCCACATATGCGTCTTGACTGTGAAGCCATTGCTGGACTGCCATGCCTTGAAGAAGCCCTTGACTGCTTCCGTGATGTGGGTCTGCTCAACTTTGTGACTGCCAAGGAACACTGGAATGAAGAACTTCTGCTTCAATTCTATGCTACCCTCCACATTCGTGGGTAGAACAGGGATCCGAAGACTTGGATCCTTGAGTGGATGACGGGCGATGTCCATCATGAAGCTAAAGCCCAAGACATCATTGAGCTTACAGCCTTGCCCACTCCTGGCGAATATTATGAACCAGGTTGTCAGCAACACCAGAATGCTTTGGAGAGCATTTTCCAGAAGCCAGAGCCTAACATGAGCCAAATGCTGAGCATGATGAAGCCTCTGCCACGCGACGCTGAATACCCAACGGAGTTCTTTGTCAAAGACCTAGAGTATCTGCCCCGCGCCATTTACCATATCATCAGAAAAACTCTATGGCCTATCAAAGGACATTCATCTGAGGCGAAGCTTGAAGGAGCAATGAAGACTTTGGTTTTCTATATCTTCAATGGCATCAGCTTCAATGTTCAAGACTTCTTTATCAGGCAGTTGGCTGCATCTGGCTCCGACATCTTTGGTCTGAAGTTCTATGCTCCATGGGTAATGCGCCTTATCAAGCTTCACTCTGCCTTCAACTATCAGCCGTCTGCGCGCAATCATCTCGTATTCTTGCGCGGCGTTGATCTGTATGTTGAAGCCATTTACCCAGAGCCTGCAAAGGATCCAATTTATCTTCACAATGTTGATCATCAGAGCTTCACCCAGCCCATTGAAGGAGTTCAGGCCGCCTCTCGTGTTTATCCCTTGGCTGGCAACACACATGCCCCTCACGCCCAAACTGAAGCCACTGGAAGCACCATTGCCCAAAGGCCTAGGAAGCAATCTCATGTTCTCAATGACCGAGAGCTTCTAGTCGCTCTACATCAGAAACAGGATAAGCATCATGACTGGCTTAAGCATCAGATGCAAAGCCTCTTGGTGGACATCAATCGCATTCGCAATCTTGCCACCAAGAATGCCTTTGTTACACATGAAACCTGTCGGAGGTCCTAGAAGAGTTTGACATTGCTCACTGCTGAAGCAGATCTTCAAGACGATGGCTTCACAAAAAGATTCAAGTTTGACTCCACTCCTCCAAGGAATGCTCACTTGCGTTGGACTCCCTCACTTGAAGACTCTGACTATTCTTCCTCAGCTGCAACGGTGAATGCCAGAGTCATAGATGATCAAGATGATGCCACTTCACCACCTCCACCTTCAGCACGTGTCGACACTGCACCAAGTTCTTCTGCACCACCGGACCTCAACGACAACCCTGCTACTTCGCCTACTCCTCATGGGAATGAGTAGAAGCTCTATGTCTTCAAACCTTTTTGGTCCTTACTGACAAAAGGGGGAGAAGCATATGAGTTGATAGTCTTCAATCGGGTCCATATGGGTGGTTGCTATAGTTTTGCCAAGTGTTTACAACTCTCGCTTTTGATACATTTGGTTCGTTTTTGAGTTGTAACACTTAAACTTGATGGTCGTCTGCTACCTTTTCGACACTATGTGATGCGATGATAAATTCTGCATGTGCGACGATAAATTCCGCACGAAGTCATTTTTGCATACGTCCATTCTTCATTATGCATGTCATTATCTTCGATATATCCTTTCATGCATGATGAATTGTCTTCATAAGTACAAGAGGAGCTCCGCAAGTACAACCTGCCATGTGCATTTGCATTCAAAAGCAAAATACTTATATGCATATCTTCAGGGGGAGCCTTCCTGCTACTTACGAAGATGATACGTCCATTTTGCATCATGCTTTTATATCGATATTTATTGCATTATGGGATGTTATTTCACATTATGTCACAATACTTATGGCTATTCTCTATTATTTTATAAGGTTTACATAAAGGAGGGAGAATGCCGACAGCTGGAATTCTAGGCTGGAAAAGGAGCAAATATTAGAGACCTATTCTGCACAACTCCAAAAAGTCCTCAAACTCCACGGAATACCTTATAATAAATAATGAAAAATCCTCGCCAAAGATGAAGACCAGGGGGCCCACACCCTTTCCACGAGGGTGGGGGCGCCCCCCTAGGGCGCGCCCCCTACCTCGTGGGCCCCCTGGTGGCTCTCCGATGACCATCTTCTTCTACATGAAGTCTTTTGTCGAGAAAAAAATCAGAAGCAACCTTTCGGGACAAAACTCCACCGCCACGAGGCGGAACCTTGGTGGATCCAATCTAGAGCTCCGGCAGAGCTGTTCTGCCGGGGAAACTTCCCTCTCGGAGGGGGAAATCATCGCCATCGTCATCACCAACGCTCCTCTCATCGGGAGAGGGCAATCTCCATCAACATCTTCATCAGCACCATCTCATCTCAAAACCCTAGTTCATCTCTTGTATCCAATTCTTGTCTCCAAGCCCAGGATTGGTGCTAGTAGGTTGCTAGTAGTGTTAATTACTCCTTGTAGTTGATGCTAGTTGGTTTAATTGGTGGAAGATCATATGTTCAGATCCTTTATGCATATTATTACCCCTCTGATTATGAACATGAATATGCTTTGTGAGTAGTTACGTTTGTTCCTGAGGACAAGGGAGAAGTCTTGCTATTAGTAGTCATGTGAATTTGGTATTCGTTCGATATTTTGATGAGATGTATGTTGTCTAGCCTCTAGTGGTGTTATGTGAACGTCGACTACATAACACTTCACCATTATTTGGGCCTAGAGGAAGGCATTGGGAAGTAATAAGTAGATGATGGGTTGCTAAAGTGACACAAGCTTAAACCCCCTAGTTTATGCGTTGCTTCGTAAGGGGCTGATTTGGATCCATATGTTTCATGCTATGGTTAGGTTTACCTTAATACTATTTTTGTAGTTGCGGATGCTTGCAATAGAGGTTAATCATAAGTGGGATGCTTGTTCAAGTAAGAACATCACCCAAGCACCGGTCCACCCACATGTCAAATTATCAAAGTACCGAACGCGAATCATATGAACATGATGAAAACTAGCTTGACGATATTCCCATGTGTCCTTGGGAGCACTTTTCCTTATATCAGAGTTTGTCCAGGCTTGTCCTTTGCTACAAAAAGGATTGGGCCACCTTGCTGCACTTTATTTACTTTTGTTACTTGTTGCTCATTACAAATTATCTTATCACAAAACTATCTGTTACCACTTATTTCAGTACTTGCAGAGAATACCTTGCTGAAAACCGCTTATCATTTCCTTCTGCTCCTCGTTGGGTTCGACACTCTTACTTATTGAAAGGACTATGATAGATCCCCTATACTTGTGGGTCATCAAGACTCTTTTCTGGCGCCGTTGCCGGGTAGTGAAGCGCCTTTGGTAGGTGGAATTTGGTAAGGAAAAATTTATATAGTGTGCTGAAATTTACTGTCACTTGTTACTATGGAAAGTAATCCTCTGAGGGGCTTGTTCGGGGTATCTTCACCCCGACCAGTAGAGCAAAGAGTTGCTCCTCAACCTACTGAACCTATTGAAAATGAAATTCCTTATGAGTATCCTTCGGGTATGATAGAAAAACTGCTAGCTAATCCTTTTACAGGAGATGGAACAAAGCATCCTGATGAACACCTAATATATGTTGATGAAGTTTGTGGATTACTTAAGCTTGCAGGTATACCCGATGATGTTGCTAAGAAGAAGGTCTTCCCTTTATCTTTGAAGGGAGACGCATTGACATGGTATAGGCTATGTGATGATACGAGATCATGGAACTATAGAAGATTGAAATTGGAATATCATCAAAAGTATTACCCTATGCATCTTGTTCATTGTGACCGCAATTATATATATAATTTTTGGCCTCGCGAAGGAGAAAGCTCGCTCAAGCTTGGGGAGGCTTAAATCAATGTTATATTAATGCCCCAATCATGAGCTTCCAAGAGAAACAATTCTTCAAAAAAATTATGCTCAGCTTTCTAAAAATAATCGCACCATGCTCGATACTTCTTGTGCTGGCTCTTTTATGATGAAGACTATTGGATTTAGATGGGATTTATTGGATAGAATTAAACGCAACTCTGAAGATTGGGACCTCGACAATGGTAAGGAGTCAGGTATGACACCTAGTTTTGATTGTGTTAAATCTTTTATGGATACCGATATTTTCCGTAAGTTTAGCACTAAATATGGAGTTGATTCTGAGATAGTAGCTTCTTTCTGTGAATCTTTTGCTACTTATGTTGATCTCCCTAAGGAGAATTTGTTTAAATATCATCCTCCCATAGAAGTAAAAGTAGCAGCACCAATTAAAGTTGAAGAAAAGACTGTCACTTATAATGATCCTATTGTTCCTACTTGTTATGTTGAGAAACCACCTTTCCCTATTAGGATAAAGGATCATGCTAAAGCTTCAACTGTGGTTCGTAAGAGCAATATTACATATACACCTCCGGAGCAAGTTAAAGTTGAACCTAATATTGCTATTGTTAAAGATCTCTTGTCTGATAATATTGATGGGCATGTTTTCAGTTCTGCGGTGAAACTGCTAGAATTGCTAAACCTTGTGCTAAAGATAAAAATAGACATGTGGTAGGCATGCCTGTTATTTCTGTTAAAATAGGAGATCATTGTTATCATGGCTTATGTGATATGGGTGCTAGTGCTAGTGCAATACCTATTGAATTATACAAAGAAATTATGCATGACATTGCACCTGTTGAGTTAGAAGAAATTGATGTTACTATTAAACTTGCTAATAGAGATACTATTTCACCAATGGGAATTGTTAGAGATGTTGAAGTCTTGTGTGCGAAAACTAAATATCCTGCTGATTTTCTTGTTCTTGGTTCCCCACAAGATAGCTTTTGTCCCATTATATTTGGTAGACCCTTCTTAAATACTGTTAATGCTACCATAGATTGCACAAGGGATGTTGTTACTGTCGGCTTAGATGATATGACTCATGAGTTTAATTTCTCTAAATTTAGTAAACAACACCGTGAAGAAGAATTGCCTAGTAAGGATCAAATTATTGGTCTTGCTTCTATTGCCATACCTCCTAGTGATCCTTTAGAACAATATTTGCTAGACGATGAGAATGATATGTTTATGAATGAAAGAAGGGAAATAGATGAAGTATTCTTTAAACAGGAACCTATTCTGAAACACAATTTGCCTGTTGAAATCCTAGGGGATCCCCCTCCACCTAAGGGTGATTCCATGTTTGAGCTTAAACCGTTGCCTGATAATCTTAAATATGCTTATCTTGATGAAAAGAAGATATATCATGTTATTATTAGTGCTAACCTTTCAGAGCATGAAGAAGAAAGATTATTGAAAACTCTGAGAAGCACCGTGCTGCTATTGGATATACTCTTGATGACCTTAAGGGCATTAGTCCCACTTTATGTCAATATAAAATAAATTTGGAAGCATATGCCAAACCAGTTTGTGATCCTCAACGATGTCTGAATCCTAAAATGAAAGAAGTGGTAAGAAAAGAAATACTAAAGCTTCTGGAGGCAGGTATAATTTATCCCGTTGCTGATAGTCAGTGGGTAAGTCCTGTTCATTGTGTCCCTAAGAAGGAAGGTATTACTGTTGTTCCTAATGATAAAGATGAATTGATTCCACAAAGAATTATTACAGTTTATAGAATGGTAATTGATTTCTGCAAATTAAATAAGGCTACTAAGAAAGATCATTACCCCTTACCTTTTATCGATCAAATGCTAGAAAGATTATGCAAACATACACATTACTGCTTTCTAGATGGTTATTCTGGTTTCTCTCAAATACCTGTGTCGGCTAAAGATCAATCAAAGACTACTTTTACATGACCTTTTGGTACTTTTGCTTATAGACGTATGCCTTTTGGTTTATGTAATGCACCTGCTACCTTTCAAAGATGCATGATGGCTATATTCTCTGACTTTTGTGAAAAGATTTGTGAGGTCTTCATGGACGACTTTTCCGTCTATGGATCTTCTTTTGATGATTGCTTGAGCAATCTTGATCAAGTTTTGCAGAGATGTGAAGAAACTAATCTTGTCTTGAATTGGGAGAAGTGCCACTTTATGGTTAATGAGGGTATTGTCTTGGGGCATAAAGTTTCTGAAAGAGGTATTGAAGTTGATAAAGCCAAGGTTGATGCTATTGAAAAGATGCCATGTCCCAAGGACATCAAAGGTATAAGAAGTTTCCTTGGTCACACCGGATTTTATAGGAGGTTCATTAAGGACTTCTCAAAAATTTCTCGGCCTCTGACTAATTTATTACAAAAAGATATACCATTTGTCTTTGATGATGATTGTGTAGAAGCATTTGAAATACTTAAGAAAGCATTAGTCTCTGCATCTATTGTTCAGCCACCTGATTGGAATTTACCCTTTGAAATTATGTGTGATGCTAGCAATTATGCTGTAGGTGCTGTTTTAGGGCAAAGAGTTGATAAGAAATTAAATGTTATCCATTATGCTAGTAAGACTCTAGACAATGCTCAAAGAAATTATGCTACTACTGAAAAAGAACTTTTAGCAGTTGTATTTGCTTGTGATAAGTTCAGACCTTATATTGTTGATTCTAAAGTAACTATCCACACTGATCATGCTGCTATTAAATATCTTATGGAGAAGAAAGATGCTAAAACTAGACTTATTAGATGGGTTCTCTTGCTACAAGAATTTGATTTGCATATTGTTGATAGAAAAGGAGCTGAGAACCCCGTTGCAGACAACTTATCTAGGTTAGAGAATGTTCTTGATGACCCACTACCTATTGATGATAGCTTTCCTGATGAACAATTAAATGTCATAAGTACTTCTTATAGTACCCCTTGGTATGCTGATTATGCTAATTACATAGTTGCTAAATTTATACCACCTAGCTTCACATACCAACAAAAGAAAAAGTTCTTCCATGATTTGATACATTACTTTTGGGATGACCCACATCTTTATAAAGAAGTAGTAGATGGTGTTATTAGACGTTGTCTACCTGAGCATGAACAGGAACAGATCCTACGCAAGTGACACTCCAAAACTTATGGAGGACACCACTCGGGAGATAGAACTGCACATAAGGTATTGCAATCCGGTTTTTATTGGCCTACTCTCTTCAAGGATGCCCGTAAGTTTGTCCTATCTTGTGATGAATGTCAAAGAATTGGTAATATTAGTACACGTCAAGAAATGCCTATAAATTATTCACTTGTTATTGAACCGTTTGATGTTTGGGGCTTTGATTATATGGGACCTTTTGCTGCCTCTAATGGATATACACGTATTTTAGTTGCTGTTGATTACGTTACTAAGTGGGTAGAAGCTATTCCAACTAGTAGTGTTGATCATAACACTTCTATTAAAATGCTTAAAGAAGTTATTTTTCCGAGGTTTGGAGTCCCTAGATATTTAATGACTGATGGTGGTTCACATTTTATTCATGGTGCTTTCCGTAAAATGCTTGCTAAATATGACATCAATCATAGAATTGCATCTCTGTATCACCCACAGTCTAGTGGTCAAGTAGAATTGAGTAATAGAGAACTCAAATTAATTTTGCAAAAGACTGTCAATAGGTCTAGAAAGAATTGGTCCAAGAAACTTGATGATGCATTATGGGCCTATAGAACTGCATATAAAAATCCTATGGGTATGTCTCCTTATAAAATGGTATATGGAAAAGCATGTCACTTACCTCTCGAACTATAACATAAGGCATATTGGGCTATTAAAGAGCTCAACTATGATTTCAAACTTGCCGGTGAAAAGAGGTTATTTGATATTAGCTCACTTGATGAATGGAGAACCCAAGCTTATGAAAATGCCAAGTTGTTTAAAGAAAAGGTTAAAAGATGGCATGACAAAAGGATACAAAAGCGTGAGTTTAATGTAGGTGATTATGTATTGCTATACAACTCTCGTTTAAGATTTTTTGCAGGAAAACTTCTCTCTAAATGGGAAGGCCCCCTATGTTATCGAGGAAGTCTATCGTTCCGGTGCCATAAAAATCAACAACTTCGAAGGCACAAATCCGAAGGTGGTAAATGCTCAGAGAATTAAACATTGTATCTCAGGTAATCCCATAATTATTGAAACCAATATTATTGAAACCGTAACCCTGGAGGAATACATAAGGGACACTTTCTAGAACGTTTCAGACTCCGAAAAGGAATAGGTATGTGGTACGGTAAGTAAACCGACTCCAAAACAATTTTTAAGGCAATATTTATCCATTTTGGAATATTTAGAAAAATAGAAAATTAAATAGCAGTCCGGGAAGGACACGAGGGCCCCATGAGGGTGGAGGGCGCGCCCTACCCCCTTGGGCGCGCCCCCCTACCTCGTGAGCACCTCGTGTGCCTTCCGGACTCTGTTTTCTTGCACGATACGTATTTTGGTCGGTAAAAATTCACTATATATTCTCCCAAAGGTTTTGACCCCCGTATCACGAAAATATCCTCTGTTTTTGTTTCGAGTTGTTGCTGCTGCAGATTAGAGCAAGATGTCTTCTCAAGAGTCAGTCGGGAAGAGCCGGGTATCTAATCCGGCACCGGAACCAAGGGCGAACAGCGACCCTGACCACTTCGGGCCAGCAACGGAGGAGGAGATGGAGGCTGACTTAATGAGGGTAGATGCCATGGAGGATCAAGAAGTCACCTCTCGCTTCCGAGCTGGGTTCACGATGGGGGAACTACAGAGCTCAGCTATTCCAAACTCGGTTATCCCTTCCAATGTTAGATTTCTTTCTTATGAAAATATGAAGAGGAGTGTCACTTGTTCTCCCGCAGCTATGAAACACCCTTGGGTGCAAGGAGCTTTAGCCGTTACAAGAAAGCTTCGTAAGGGAACAATGGACCTCAAGCAGCAAGTCAACAAGCTCGAAGAGGAGAATCGTATCCTGAGAGGAATCATCGCCAAGAATATTACACCAAGAACAAAGAATGAGATATAATCACATGGGTATGGGCACTCCCCTTGGCAACTGCCAAGCTTGGGGGAGGTGCCCCGGTATCATATCACAATCACAACTCCTATCTTTACCGTTTTCCTTAGTTCGATCCTATTAGTATTATTTTGATCTAGTAGAATAAAGTTTATGGCATGATCTAGTTTTAAGTTTTGCTTTATGATCTCTCTATGTAATCGAGTCCGTGAGCTATATAATAAAGATTAGTGTTGAGTCAAGGGCTTGATTTTCTTGCTATGATCTTGGGTGAATAAAAGAAAAGAGAAAAAGAATAAGAAGAAACAAAAGTTCATATTGATCTTATTGATAGTATTGACTTCACATAGAAAGAGTGTGATGATTAAAAGTTGTTGGGAGTTGGCAGACATAGCTTTGGTCATCGTTGCAATTAATAGGAAGTAATAAGGAAAGAGAGGTTTCACATATAAATATACTATTATTGACATCTTTTATGATTGGGAGCACTCATCAAAATATGACATGCTAAAGAGTTGATGTTGGACAAGGAAGACAACGTAATGGGTTATGTTTTCTTATATCTGAGATAAAGTATGTTGTCATGGATCATCCAACATGTTGAGCTTGCCTTTCCCCCTCATGCTAGCCAAATTCTCAGCACCAAGTAGAGATACTACTTGTGCTTCCAAATACCCTTAAACCAGTTTTGCCATGAGAGTCCACCATATCTACCTATGGATTGAGTAAGATCCTTCAAGTGAGTTGTCATCGGTGCAAAGCAATAAAAATTGCTCTAAATATGTATGATTAGTGGGGGAGAAATAAGCTTTATACGATCTTGTGATGTGGAAGTAATAAAAGCAACGGACTGCATAATAAAGGTTCATATCACAAGGGGCAATATAAAGTGACGTTCTTTCGCATTAAGATTTTGTGCATCCAACCCTAAAAGTGCATGGCAACCTCTGCTTCCCTCTATGAAGGGCCTATGTTTTATTATTATCTTCTACCTTATGCAAGTGTCATGGTGATCTTCACCACTCCCTTTTTCATTTTATCCTTTGGCAAGCCCAGCATGTTGGAAAGAACCTGATATATATATATATATATATATATATATATATATATATAGGGGGGGCATGAGTTATTATTGTTGACATTACCCTCAAGGTAAAAAGGTTGTGGGCGAAACTATAAGCCCCTATCTTTCTCTGTGTCCGATTAAAACTCCGTAACCACAAGTATTGCGTGAGTGTTAGCAATTATGAAGGACTAGATGCTAGTTGAGTATGTGGACTTGCTTTTTAGCTCTGACATAGACTCTTTCTGATGTTATGATAAATTGCAATTGCTTCAATGACTGAGGTTATAGTTTGTTGGTTCTCAATAAGGTTTCTGATTCATACTTTTGCATTGTGAATAGATCATCACTTGAACATAAGTAATCATATGACAATATCTATGTATCTTGCTGTTATGAGAATAATCATGATGCCCTCATGTCTGTATTTTATTTTTATCGACGCCTCTACCTCTAAACATGAGGACATATTTATTGTTATCGGCTTTCTCTTGAGGACAAGTGAGGTCTATGCTTGGGGGAGTTGATACGTCCATTATGCATCATGCTTTTATATCGATATTTATTGCATTATGGGCTGTTATTTCACATTATGTCACAATACTTATGGCTATTCTCTCTTATTTTATAAGGTTTACATAAAGGAGGGAGAATGCCGGCAACTGGAATTCTGGGCTGGAAAAGGAGCAAATATTAGATACCTATTCAGCACAACTCCAAAAGTCCTGAAACTCCACGGAATACCTTATAATAAATAATGAAAAATCTTCTCCAAAGATGAAGACCAGGGGGCCCACACTGTCGATGTCAAAACCGGCGGATCTCGGGTAGTGGGTCCCGAACTGTGCGTCTAGGCCGGATGGTAATAGGAGGCTGGGAACACGATGTTTACCCTAGGTTCGGGCCCTCTTGATGGAGGTAAAACCCTACGTCCTGCTTGATTAATATTGATGATATGAGTAGTACAAGAGTAGATCTACCACGAGATCAAGGAGGCTAAACCCTAGAAGCTAGCCTACGGTATGATTGTTGTATATGGAGTTGATTGCCTACGGACTACAACCCTCCAGTTTATATAGACACCGGATAGGGTTAGGGTTACACAGAGTCGGTTACAATGGTAGGAGATCTTGAATATCCGCATCGCCAAGCTTGCCTTCCACACCAAGGAAAGTCCCATCCGGACACGGGACGAAGTCTTCAATCTTGTATCTTCATAGTCCAGGAGTCCGGCTGAAGGTATAGTCCGGCTACCCGAACATCTCCTAATCCAGGACTCCCTCAGTAGCCCCTGAACCAGGCTTCAATGACGACGAGTCCGGTGCGCAAATTGTCTTCAGCATTGTAAGGCGGGTTCCTCCTCCAAGTCCTTCATAGAAGATTGTAAACACCAAGAGTAGTGTCCGGCTCTGCAAAATAAGCTTCCACATATTGCCATAGAGAGAATGATATAAGCACAAATCAAATCTACTGACGTATTCCGCAGTGCGTCATCACACTACGGCCAAGTCCTTTACTCGAATTGTTTTTACTTTTCCACCTCAGCATGTTTTGCGAGGCGGTTTCCTTGGCACGTCTTGTCAAAGCAGAGATCGTGTACCCCCTTTACGGGATTATCATCAATACGGACGTGGGTAACCCAACCGCGCCATTTATCATGGCGCTTGAGAGGCAAGCGAGTTTTACTAGGCTGGTGGGGACGCACAACCGCATCCGCCCATATAAGGGGATAAGGATCCACCTTTTTACCTACGCCTTCTTCCTCCTTTGCCAATCCATCTCCTGCGCACCCGAGCTCCAGCGCCCAAGCCTGCACTTCCCACCTCAACCTTCTCTAGCAATGTCCGGAGCGGGAGGCAAGTGGATGGTCTCCTCCGCTACGGAGGGCCAAGTCAAGAAGCTAAGGAAGGCCAGATACCTTTCTAAGGACATCGCGCACCGGCTTCCCGAAAAGGGGCAGCTTCTCCCCACCCCAAGGCCCCATGAGAGGGTAGTATTTCTTCCCCACTTCCTCCGTGGACTGGGTTTTCCACTCCACCCATTTGTCCGGGGGCTCATGTTCTACTACGGCCTGGATTTCCATGATCTGGCCCCGAACTTCATCCTCAACATCTCAGCGTTTATCGTCGTGTGCGAGGCTTTCCTCCGCGTCCGCCCTCATTTCGGCCTCTGGCTCAAGACCTTCAACGTCAAGCCCAAGGTGGTGCGCGGCAGCCAGACGGAGTGCGGAGGCGCCATGGCGGGCAAGATGGCCAACGTCCTATGGTTTGAGGGCTCTTTTGTGGAGACCCTAAAGGGGTGGCAATCCGGGTGGTTTTACATCACCGAGCCACGCGATCCGAACTGGATCGCAGCCCCCGAGTTCCGATCCGGGCCCCCCACGCGGCTTATGTCCTGGAAAGAGACGGGCCTGTCATGGGGTGACGAAAAAGAGGTGACCGGATTGCAAACATGCATCCACTCCCTGGTGAACAAGCCAATCCGGCTTGTTAATGTAATCCAAGTTATGCTCATCCGCCGGATCCTCCCGTGCCAACAACGTGATTTTAATCTGTGGGAGTTTGACCCGGTGCAGCACCAAACCCTTAGCAGGCTCTTCGACACGACGTACGAAGATGCCTGGAAGGTGCTATTCAAGGGCGCCGAGGCTCCCGCATCCGCTTCCGAGGACCGCGGATACAGCTCGCAGCGTCACGCTAGCGAAGTAAGCTATCTTCACCTTTTACAGGATGTTAAGCTTTTTTCATAGTTTGACTCTATGCGGGATCTAAACTCCCTTACCTTTGACAAGCTTGGCGAGCGATATCTAGACCGATTAACTGTCCGGCTCCGCTGCCCGAAGACCTAGCCCCAGCTCTACTAGTGAAGCTGCTGGTTCCGACGCCTTATGTGGTGCCGGAGAAGAAGGCCAAGAAGAAGAAGACCACGGGGACTCGAAAGAGTGCCCGCAACGTGGTGGTGTCGGACTCGTCATCCGACGAGTCCGAGACGCCCTCTTCCCGTGAAAATGAGGAGGAGGAAGAAGAAAACTCTCCCGCCCAGCGGAGGGAGGAGAGAAGAGGAAGGACGCCCCAACTGGGGAGGCCGAGGGGTCCAGGAAAAGGAAGACCCCTCCGCTGGACTACTCCCCTGACGTCGAAGAGGGCAGAGAGGAGTGGCCGAACAGGGCCAAGCGTCCGGCGAAATCGTAAGTTCGGATATCAGAGTAACTCATGATGTTCTTTTCTTGCCTAGCTTTCCCTAATGTCGAACGTAATTATGCAGCCCGCCCCGGGCCGAATTCAACGAATCGTCGGGTGGCTCCCTGGACTCATCGGACGTGAACTCAGTTCCGCCCGCTGTCTCCCCCCACACTGCAGACAACGCCGAAGTGGCATCACGACAAGCTCCGGGGCAGGAGGAGGTGGTCCCGGAGGAGCCACAAGGCAACCTCCCGGACTCCAGGAGTGAAGGGGATAAGGCCCCCTAGGGCTCCAAGTCCAGCTTTGTGCCGGACACCGCGCCGGAATCTTCCACAGTTCCAGACCGCGGTAGGCGAACTCCTTCCAAGAGGAGCAAGCCTTCTGAGTCGGCGCCTCCGTCCAACCGCGGATGCCGGACAATCTGCTGGAGGTGCTTGACGGTGCCTCCATCGACGAGGGGCACCGTACTATTATGAGTACGGTGATCCAGAAGGTTCAGTCCGCCAAGAGCGGACTGACTGAAGCTTACGCTAGCCTTCTAACAGGCTTCGAGGTAAGTAAAAATATGTAAAAATATTACCGCATAGACAGTAGCCCCTGATGCTCTGTTTGGCGTTCGGAAAGAAAAGCCGAATAGAGGATCTATTAAATATCGCAGGAGTCTAACAAAAAAGAGTCAATATGCGTATGCAGGCTTCGCTGCTATCCACCGCCGCACTGACTGCGGAGGTGGGTGTCCTGAAGCAGGACCTCGAGCGGACCGAGCGAGAGCTTGGCCTTGCCAAGCGGTGGCTCGAGGAGAGAGAAGGTAAGAAATACCTTACAGAAAAAGTGCCTATAAAAAGGCGTGATTGCAAAAAGAGTAACAGGATTGTACTGCTTATTGTAGGGGCCACGACTGAGGTGGCGACCCTTAAGCAGGCGCTGTCTGAGGCCGAAAAGAAAACGTCCGCGGAGCGCACCGAGCGAGACAGACTTGGGGCTCAGGTCGGCGAGGTGCAGCTAGAGCTTCACGCTCTCATGAAAAAACATGAGAGTTTGGAGCTTGAGTCAAAGGCGCAAGCATCCGAGCTCGCGACGGCCCTTGAGACTGCCAAGTCTGCCAAGGCCGAAGCCCAAAAGGCCCTCCGAGAGTTGGAGGAGATGAGGAAGATAGCAGCGGGTAAGGCATTCTTCATGCAAAGCAGAAATATAAAAGTAAACTACTTGTTACTTACCCGAATCCGGAGCTCTCTAGGGGCATTCGCAGATCTTCCCCGCAGCGTATCCGCCGCTGCCGCATTCTACCGAGCTGAAGAGGGCAGCTCGATGGAGAAGGTGTTCTGGTCTCAGTATTCTGAGGCCGGACACCCTGTGCCTTTGAGCGACCAGCTGAAACAGCTGGTCGAGCTCCACAAGGCGGCCGAACAGGCCATGAAGGGCTTCATAGTTCGGCTGTGGCCTGGAGAGGCCCTGCCTGGGAGCTATTTCGGGCTGGTGCGGCGGCTGGTGGAGGCCTGTCTGAGGCTCGAGGTCATCAGGCGCTCCGTCTGCATCGAAGGTGCTCGTCGGGCCCTTGCCCATGCAAAGGTGCACTGGGGTAAGCTGGACGGTGAGAAGCTTGTGAAGGACGGGCCGCCGCCGGGGAAGGAGCATCGCAAGCTCGAGAACTACTACAAGGATGTTCTTGCAGGTGCCAGCCTTGTGGCGGATGAATGTACCAAGGATGTGATTTTTGAATGAACTCGCTCGTGTTTATCCTGTGCGCTGAAAACTTGTTCATATGCGCTAAGCAATGCTTATTGAATTTAAAATATTACTTTCTGTGCGGTCGTTTATCAAAAAATTGAGAGATGGCCAGTCGTTGGCTTCTGCCCCCATGCCACTAGTGCTGGGGTGTTCGGGATAAACCTGAGCGCTCTTTTTCCCATAGTTGGGTCCTTCGAGGGAGGCGCTCAGCACAACGAACCAGGCAATCGGACTATAATGCTTGAACACTCTCACTTAGCCATAGAACTCTATAATTTTAAATTTCGGCGAAGCCCCTAGTTCGGAAGACCGAGTTCGGGGCGCTATCCACGCCTTGGCCGAACAAAGCCAGCTCCTCGCTCGAAGCGGCATAAGTCTTTAGGGACTCAAAAAACCTCTCGAACAGCGATCGGTCTCTCGCCTTATCATGACAGTCAGTTTTAGCTTTCTCCACTGAGGTGCTTAACCCAGCTGAACCGGGGCACAATCGCAGTGGTTCTCCTAGTGCTACCTTAGCCGATAGAGCGGAACGTAAGGCACCAAAACATAGGAGCCGGGAAAACCCAACTATTGACCCAAATCATGATTCGGAGCCGATGCATATAGTGCTATAAGTTCGGGGTGCCGCACTTGTGAAAGTGTATGGACTTCTCACACCATTATGAGGGGTACTGAAGCCCCTGGCGTGTTTGCTGTACCATGGTGTACGGGTGCAATCATGTCATTTAATAAACATAAATGTGAAAAGAAGATAATGCAAAAAATAGACAAGAAGCTAAGCATTGTTTATAGAGAGGCTATTTATCAAAGCCGAACGATACAAATAGTGCGGTAAGCAAAAGATATTGGACTATTCAGTATGTATTGACCAGGGGCAGGCCGCGGAATTGTATTTAGAACAGGTATACCGCTCGTAACAGAGACCACCTGGGAGTTCCATAATGCGGCATGGCTTGTCTGCCTCCCTGGATCTTGCATTGTTTGTGCGGCAGTCGAATTGCCGAACAGGTCGTCCGAAGTATGGAGTCCTGAAAGTAAGAAAAAATTAAAAAAAAAGAGTCCGGCAGCCCCTAGTACATTTTAAGCCGTATTTTGGGCGTGCCGTTATTGTGCCCCTTCCCCTGTGCCCATGGTATTTCTAGGGCGTAGTTATGTACGCGAGGTACTGGTTTCGCTATGTCACGGAAGCTGGGGTTGGGGCCGCATTGCTACACTTGCTCAGAGTGTGCTAGGCGGTCCTGCTGTGGGTTACTCTGGGCGCGCTTGGCAGTGTCTGGCTTTTTAATGGCCGGACTGGAGAATTGCCTGAGAAGGCTACTTTGTACCTCCGCTGCGAGAGCCGCCATATACTCCTTCGTACGGAGGGAGCGTTCGGTGTTTCCGTTGACCGTAATTACTCCTCGAGGGCCTGGCATCTTGAGCTTGAGATATGCATAGTGCGGCACCGCATTGAACTTTGCGAATGCGGTTCGTCCGAGTAGGGCGTGATAGCCACTGCGAAACGGGACTATATCGAAGATTAACTCTTCGCTTTGGAAATTTTCCGGGGATCCGAAGACCACGTCAAGTGTTACTGAGCCTGTGCAGTTGGCTTCTACACCTGGTATAATGCCTTTAAAGGTCGTTCTTGTGGGCTTAATCCTTGAGGGATCTATGCCCATTTTCCACACTGTATCCTGATAGAGCAGGTTCAGGCTACTGCCGCCGTCCATGAGGACTCTTGTGAGATGAAAGTCGTTGATGATTGGTCGAGAACCAATGCGGTGAAGCCGCCATGACGGATGCTAGTGGGATGGTCCCTTCGATCAAAAGTGATCGGGCAGGAGGACCATGGGTTGAACTTTGGGGCGACTGGCTCCATCGCGTATACATCCCGTAGCGCACGCTTCCGCTCCCGCTTGGGAATGTGGGTTGCGTATATCATGTTCACCGTCTGCACTTGTGGAGGAAAGCCCTTCTGTCCATTGTTGTTCGGCGGCTTGGGCTCCTCGTCGTCGCTGTGCAGCCCCTTGTCTCTGTTTTCAGCCCTTAACTTGCCTGCCTGCTTGAACACCCAACAATCCCTGTTAGTGTGATTGGCTGGCCTTTCGGGGGTGCCATGTATCTGGCACAAGCGATCGAGTATTCGGTCCAAACTGGATGGCCCTAAGTATTCTTTTTGAATGGCTTTTTCCGCTGACCGGATTTATAGCCTTTGAATCCAGCATTGACTGCCGTGTCTTCATTGCTGTCGCTGTTAACGCGGCGTTTTTGCTTATTCTGACGTGTCCTGCCACTTTTGTCCTTGGTATCCGAATTACCAGGGTTCTTTGATAAGTTGTTACTGCAAGCTAGCCAGCTGTCTTCTCCCGCACAAAAGCGGGCCATGAGTGTCGTGAGGGCTGCCATGGATTTTGGCTTTTCCTGTCCCAGGTGCCGGGCGAGCCACTCGTCGCGGATGTTATGCTTGAGGGCTGCTAGGGCCTCTGCGTCCGGGCAGTCGACTATCTGGTTTTTCTTTGTTAGGAACCGTGTCCAGAATTATCTAGCCGATTCCTCTGGCTGCTGAATTATGTGGCTTAAGTCGTCGGCATCCGGCGGTCGCACGTAAGTGCCCTGGAAGTTGTCGAGGAATGCGGCTTCCAGGTCCTCCCAAGAACCGATTGAGTCTGCTGGCAAGCTGTTAAGCCAATGCCGGGCCGGTCCTTTAAGTTTGAGCGGGAGGTATTTGATGGCATGTAGATCATCGCCGTGTGCCATGTGGATGTGAAGGAGATAATCCTCGATCCATACCACCGGATCTGTTGTGCCATCGTATGATTCGATGTTTACGGGTTTGAAACCCTCTGGGATTTTATGATCCATTACTTCATTCGTGAAGCATAGCGGGTGTGCGGCGCCTCTGTAATGGGCTATATCACGACGCAGCTCGGAAGAGCTATGTCTATTGTGTTCGGCCCGGCCAGATTTGTTGTATCCGGAGTGAAGATCATTGTCACATGCCGTAGGGCGCCTGCGTGATCCATAGATCGATCTTGTTTGTCTTGCCTTATCCTCCAGTATGTCTCACAGGTCGGGCGCATTTTCCCGTGCCTTAGTTGAGCGGCGTCGGGGCATGGCTTGGGTGGAGGGCCAAGAGGCCTCTCTGTCGCGCCCGCGAGGTGGCCGGTCTGCCATGTCATGCGCTGGTGATGTAGGTGCTTCCTCCTCTGATCGGGGTAGCGGCCTGTGCTTCGGGTAACTCTTGGAGGGGCGTTCGAGTTCATACTCTTCGGCCGCAAGGACTTCAGTCCATCTGTCAGCTAGCAAATCTTGGGCAGCTCTAAGCTGTTGCTGCTTTTTCTTGAGGCTGCTTGCCGTGGCTAAAAGCGTGCGTTTAAAACGCTCTTGTTCGGCGGGGTCTGATGGTATGACGAATTCGTCGTCATCGAGGCTTGCCTCGTCTTCGGAGGGAGACGTATAGTTATCATCCTCGACCTCTTGGTCTGATGCTCTCTCATGAGGGCTGGCTTTTCCATCTTCCTGTGCCGAATCTTGCTGAGGTGGGTGTTCTTCGGCGCTATCCGGGGTAGTATTATCTCCCGTGCCGGAATCACCGTTTTTGCTTTGGCGGGATTTAGAGCGGCACCGCTGACGCCGGCGCTTTGGTTGTTTCTTGGGGGCGCCATCCCCCACTGTTCCATCGCCATCTCCAACTTTTGGAGTATCCACCATATATATGTCATATGACGAAGTGGCCTTCCAGCGCCCTACAGGTGTTGGTTCCTGTTCGCCTCCTACATCGTCGTCCATGCCGTCAATGTCTTCGGAGCTGAAGTCAAGCATGTCGGTTAGATCGTCGACAGTGGCTACAAAGTGGGTGGTGGGTGGGCTTTGAATTTCCTCATTGTCCGTATCCCACCCTCGCTGACCGTAGTCCGGCCAGGGCTCTCCTGATAAAGAGAGTGACTTAAGAGAATTCGGGATGTCGCCAAAAGGCGAATGCTGAAAGATGTCTGCGGTGGTGAACTCCATTATCGGTGCCCAATCGGATTCGATTGGCAGGGGCGCGGGGGGTTCAGAGTTCGGGGAGGAGTCTGGATCCTCGAAGTCACGGGTCGTGCAGAGTGCGGGGCTAGCGTTCGGCTCGATCGCTTTCGGGATCGCAGCCCCTGAGGTGACGTCCAACCGCTCATCCTCGATTGGCGCAATAGGCTCCGAGTTAGGGGTCGGAACCGATGCATGTGCGGCCTCCAGGACACTGTCCGGGGGCAGAGCTAGATCATGCCCCTCGAGATAGTGTGGCGCGCTTGGCCGTGGCTCGAGCCCGTTGAAGATCAAGTCTCCGCGGATGTCAGCCGTGTAGTTTAAGCTTCCAAACCTGACTTGATGGCCAGGGGCGTAGCTTTCGATCTGCTCCAGGTGGCCGAGCGAATTGGCCCGCAGAGCGAAGCCGCCGAAGATGAAGATCTGTCCGGGGAGCAAAGTCTCACCCTGGACCGCATCGTTGTTGATGATCAAAGGAGCCATCGGGCCTAAAGGCGACGACACAGAGGAACTCTCAATGAAAGCACCAATGTCGGTGTCAAAACCGGCGGATCTCGGGTAGTGGGTCCCGAACTGTGCGTCTAGGCCGGATGGTAACAGGAGGCAGGGAACACGATGTTTTACCCAGGTTCGGGCCCTCTTGATGGAGGTAAAACCCTACGTCCTGCTTGATTAATATTGATGATATGAGTAGTACAAGAGTAGATCTACCACGAGATCAAGGAGGCTAAACCCTAGAAGCTAGCCTACGGTATGATTGTTGTATATGGAGTTGATTGCCTACGGACTACAACCCTCCGGTTTATATAGACACCAGATAGGGTTAGGGTTACACAGAGTCGGTTACAATGGTAGGAGATCTTGAATATCCGCATCGCCAAGCTTGCCTTCCACGCCAAGGAAAGTCCCATCCGGACACGGGACGAAGTCTTCAATCTTGTATCTTCATAGTCCAGGAGTCCGGCTGAAGGTATAGTCCGGCTACCCAAACACCCCCTAATCCAGGACTCCCTCACACACCCTTTCCACGAGGGTGGGGGCGCCCCCCCTAGGGCGCGCCCCCCTACCTCGTGGGCCCCCTGGTGGCTCTCCGATGACCATCTTCTGCTATATGAAGTCTTTCGTCGAGAAAAAAATCAGAAGCAACCTTTCGGGATGAAACTCCGCTGCCACGAGGCGGAACCTTGGCAGATCCAATCTAGAGCTCCGACAGAGCTGTTCTGCCAGGGAAACTTCCCTCCCGGAGGGGGAAATCATCGCCATCGTCATCACCAACGCTCCTCTCATCGGGAGAAGGCAATCTCCATCAACATCTTCATCAGCACCATCTCATCTCAAAACCCTAGTTCATCTCTTGTATCCAATTCTTGTCTCCAAGCCCGAGATTGGTGCTAGTAGGTTCCTAGTAGTGTTAATTACTCCTTGTAGTTGATGCTAGTTGGTTTAATTAGTGGAAGATCATATGTTCAGATCCTTTATGCATATTATTACTCCTCTAATTATGAACATGAATATGCTGTGTGAGTAGTTATATTTGTTCCTGAGGACAAGGGAGAAGTCTTGCTATTAGTAGTCATGTGAATTTTGGTATTCGTTCGATATTTTGATGAGATGTATGTTGTCTAGCCTCTGGTGGTGTTATGTGAACGTCGACTACATAACACTTCACCATTATTTGGGCCTAGAGGAAGGCATTGGGAAGTAATAAGTAGATGATGGGTTGCTAAAGTGACACAAGCTTAAACCCTAGTTTATGCGTTGCTTCGTAAGGGGCTGATTTGGATCCATATGTTTCATGCTATGGTTAGGTTCACCTTAATACTTTTGTTGTAGTTGCGGATGCTTGCAATAGAGGTTAATCATAAGTGGGATGCTTGTTCAAGTAAGAACAACACCCAAGCACCGGTCCACCCACATTTCAAATTATCAAAGTACCGAACGCGAATCATATGAACGTGATGAAAACTAGCTTGACAATATTCCCATGTGTCCTCGGGAGCACTATTCCTTATATAAGAGTTTGTCCAGGCTTGTCCTTTGCAACAAAAAGGATTGGGCCACCTTGCTGCACTTTATTTACTTTTGTTACTTGTTGCTCGTTACAAATTATCTTATCACAAAACTATCTATTACCACTTATTTCAGTACTTGTAGAGAATACCTTGCTGAAAACCGCTTATCATTTCCTTCTACTCCTTGTTGGGTTCGACACTCTTACTTATCGAAAGGACTAGGATAGATCCCCTATACTTGTGGGTCATCAGAAGACAATACTTAAATCCTTTACAATTTCACATACTTTTATCCCCGTTGAAAACTTCAACCAGTTTGCCATCAATCACCAAAAAGGGGGAGATTGTAAGTGCATCTAGTGCCACCCCTAGCTGGTTTTGGAGTATTGATGACAAACCTGGTTGAGGGACTAATGTGTTTGTGAGAATTGCAGGATAACACAGGTAGAAGTCCCTCATTGATTCGGTTTTCCTACCGGAGATGACCCCTACAAATGTATGAAGACATTGAAGACAAAGGTGGTATGTGAAGACATTCACATTGAAGACTATGATAAGAGAAGACGTCACGTGAAGACTATGGAACGCGAAGACTTAGTTGTTTCGTCGTTTCCATTTCTTCTTTGTTGAGTCATAGGAACCACCGAACTGTTAAGTGGGGTCCAAGTGAACCAGTCAGAATGACTGAAGTGATGCTTAACCAAAATCCTATGTCTTCGAGCGAAGACAACGAGAGCAAATCTTATCCAGAGCTGGATAAGTCAGCTTTGCTTGTAGCCCAAGTAAAGTTGTCGTGTGTGTTTGAAATCTGACCGTTGGAACACATGTCAGTTCCTTAGTGACCCAGGGTCATTTCGGACAAATCAGGTTGGGTTGCCTAGTGGCTATAAATAGCCCACCCCTTACAGCATAATTTGGTTGGCTGCTTAGAGTTAGTGCACGGCTTTTGTCGTTTGAGAGCAACCCACCTCGTAGCCTTTGAGAGAGAAATCCTTGCAAGGACAAAGCCCTAAACACCCAGAGCCAAAGAGTGTTAGGCATCACTGAAGTCTTCTGTCTATGTGATCTGAAGACTTATTACACTTGAGGACTGTGAATCCTCCAGCCGGTTAGGTGTCGCATTCTGAGCATCCAAGAGTCATTGTGGATCGCTGGTGAACGAAGTCTGTGAAGGTTTGGAAGTCTACCTTGAAGACTTACCAGAGTTATTGGGCGAGGACTGGGTGTCCTTAGCTCAAGGGGAATAAGGTGAAGACGCGGTCTTCTGAGTTAAATCTTAGCCTCCCTAACCAGACGTACAGTTGTCACAGCAACTGGAACTGGTCCAACAAATCATTGTCTTCAACGAGCCACTGGTTCTATCCTTCCCATCTCTTTATTTGCAGTTGGTCCTTGTAAAGTCATTGCCTGTTTGCATTATCTTTTTGTCTTCACTGTGTGACTGCTTGTTCTAATTGGCTTCATACTATCTTCCATCCTGATCCATACATGTATGAAGGAATTATGAACGGTGGCTTTGCCACAAATACAATGTCAACTACATGATCATGCAAGCAATATGACAATGATGGAACGTGTCATAATAAATGGAAAGGTGGAAAGTTGCATGGCAATATATCTCGGAATGGCTATGGAAATGCCATAATAGGTAGGTATGGTGGTTGTTTTGAGGAAGGTATAGCGATTTCTGCATATCTTTGTTTTCAGTACTCTTCAAAGCAGTTCACCGATGATTACCTCTCAAACCACCTGCATGGTCAAGAGACGAGGAAGGTATTCATTCAACACCCATGGTACAATATTGAAATCTTCTTGAAGAGGACGAAGATTGGGCGGACAATTATCCGTAGCTATTGTCCTAAAGTTGCAAGGACATTCAACATCACTGAAGGCTCAATATTTTCCTTCTGCTTCTGGAGTTTCCCAGATGAGATTCATCTGTCTATTTACCATGTATGATGCTACTTTCCAAAGGTTTTTGATGTTGCATGTGAAACTTGGTGCTGTTGTGTAATGGGGTAACTGAGCGCCGAAGCTATCTGATGTAATTCGATTATGAAATCCTGGTTGTCGTTATACGGATATGAAATATCTGGTGTGTTTTATAAGAAATGTCAATTTGATTACTACATGGATTATCAATAATAGGCTAATTACCCTGCTTATTGGGGTTTTCTATTGCAGACGGTTACTCAGACAACACCATGGGCGATGAACTCAAATAACACACACGGTTCCTGGAAAGTAGACGTGGTCGATCAATTAACAATCACACACGGCTTCCGACAGAGAACTGCTTGCGTTAGGCCACCTTGCACAAACGTTTCCATACAAAAAATTGTGTGTGATATACCTACGAACTGAAATATTTTTCTGGGATTCGTCGTGTGAGATGTACATACGAACGGAAACGATTGGGTTTTAATGCCTCGCCAGATCACACACGAGCTCATTTTGTGTGCCAGGAGGGTCTATCCTCGGTGGTTTCTGGGTCATGTGGGAAGGACCCCCTATCACCCACACTCACTTGGCGATGGTTCCAAGCGCCATCGAGGAAAGGGGTTAAAGACCGTTTGTATAGCAGGTCTCTGCACGAGTGAATATCAATTTCATCATAGTTTTCATCACTAGTGTCGTCAACAAGTAAATCATCATCACCTAGCAAATCATCTTCATCACTATTGAAATCAACATACTCGGTGTGTGATACCTTAGGGCCTTTAGCCATGAAGCATCTTCCAATTCCTTCATTTGGTGAGTCAAATATGTTGTAGGAGTTGGATGACACAAGTGTGAGACCAGTGCTACCTCTTGAGCACTGTGTTGGTCTTCCCTTGAAGAGGAAAGGGTGATGCAGCAAAGTAGCGTAAGTATTTCCCTTAGTTTTTGAGAACCAATGTATCAATCCAAAATGAGGCTACGCGCGAGTCCCTCGCACCTACACAAAACAAATAAATCCTCGCAACCAACGCGATAAGGGGTTGTCAATCCCTACACGGTCACTTACGAGAGTGAGATCTGGTAGATATGATAAGATAATATTTTTGGTATTTTTATGATAAAGATGCAAAGTAAAATAAAAGGCAATGAAAATAACTAAGTGTTGGAAGATTAATATGATGGAAGATAGACCCGGGGGCCATAGGTTTCACTAGTGGCTTCTCTCAAGAGCATAAGTATTTTATGGTGGGTGAACAAATTACTGTTGAACAATTGACAGATTTGAGCATAGTTATGAGAATATCTAGGTATGATCATGTATATAGGCATCACGTCCGAGACAAGTAGACCGACTCCTGCCTGCATCTACTACTATTACTCCACACATCGACCGCTATCCAGCATGCATCTAGAGTATTAAGTTCATAAGAACAGAGTAACGCTTTAAGCAAGATGACATGATGTAGAGGGATAAACTCATGGAATATGATATAAAGCCCATCTTGTTATCCTCGATGGCAACAATACAATACGTGCCTTGCTGCCCCTACTGTCACTCGGAAAGGACACCGCAAGATTGAACCCAAAGCTAAGCACTTCTCCCATTGCAAGAAAGATCAATCTAGTAGGCCAAACCAAACTAATAATTCGAAGAGACTTGCAAAGATAACCAATCATACATAAAAGAATTCAGAGAAGATTCAAATATTGTTCATAGATAAACTTGATCATAAACCCACAATTCATCGATCTCAACAAACACAACGCAAAAGAAGATTACATCAAATAGATCTCCACAAGAGAGGGGGGGAACTTTGTATTGAGATACAAAAAGAGAGAAGAAGCCATCTAGCTAATAACTATGGACCCGAAGGTCTGAGGTAAACTACTCACACATCATCGAAGAGGCTATGGTGTTGATGTAGAAGCCCTTCATGATCGATGCCCCCTCTGACGGAGCTCCGGAACAGGCCCCAAGATGGGATCTCGTGGATACAAAAAGTTACGGCGGTGGAATTAGGGTTTTGGCTCTGTATCTGGTCGTTTGGGGGTACGTAGGTATATATAGGAGGAAGGAGTACGTCGGTGGAGCAACAGGGGGCCCACAAGGGTGGAGGGCACGCCTGGGGGGGTGGGGGGTAGGCGCGCCCCCCTACCTCGTGGCTTCCCTGTTGGTTGCTTGACGTAGGGTCCAAGTCTTCTGGATCATGTTCGTTCCGAAAATCACGTTCCCGAAGGTTTCATTCTGTTTGGACTCCGTTTGATATTCTTTTTCTGCGAAACTCTAAAATAGGCAAAAAAACAGGAATTCTGGGCTGGGCCTCCGGTTAATAGGTTAGTCCCAAAAATAATATAAAAGTGAATAATAAAGCCCAATAATGTCCAAAACATAAGATAATATAGCATGGAGAAATCAAAAATTATAGATACGTTGGAGACGTATCAAGCATCCCCAAGCTTAATTCCTGCTCGTCCTCGAGTAGGTAAATGATAAAAATAGAATTTTTGATGTGGAATGCTACTTGGCATAATTTTCAATGTAATTCTTCTTAATTGTGGCATGAATATTCAGATCCGAAAGATTCAAGACAAAAGTTCAATATTGACATTGAAATAATAATACTTCAAGTATACTAACTAAGCAATTATGTCTCTTCAAAATAACATAGCCAAAGAAAGTTATCCCTACAAAATCATATAGTCTGGCTATGCTCTATCTTCACCACACAAAGTATTTAAATCATGCACAACCCCGATGACAAGCCAAGCAATTGTTTCATACTTTTGGTGTTCTCAAACCTTTTCAATCTTCACGCAATACATGAGCGTGAGCCATGGACATAGCACTTTAGGTGGAATAGAATGGTGGTTGTGGAGGAGACAAAAAGGGGGAAGATAGTCTCACATCAACTAGGCGTATCAACGGGCTATGGAGATGCCCATCAATAGATATCAATATGAGTGAGTAGGGATTGCCATGCAATGGATGCACTAGAGCTATAAGTATATGAAAGCCCAACAAAAGAAACTAAGTGGGTGTGCATCCAACTCGCTTGCTCACAAAGACCTAGGGCATTTTGAGGAAGCCCATCATTGGAATATACAAGCCAAGTTCTATAATGAAAAATTCCCACTGGTATATGAAAGTGATAACATAGGAGACTCTCTATTATGAAGATCATGGTGCTACTTTGAAGCACAAGTGTGGTAAAAGGATAGTAGCATTGTCCCTTCTCTCTTTTCTCTCATATTTTTTTATTTGGGCCCCTTTTTTATGGCCTCCTTTTTTCGTCCGGAGTCTCATCCCGACTTGTGGGGGAATCATAGTCTCCATCATCCTTTCCTCACTTGGGACAATGCTCTAAAAATGATGATCATCACACTTTTATTTACTTACAACTCAACAATTACAACTCAATACTTAGAACAAAATATGACTCTATGTGAATGCCTCCGGCGGTGTACCGGGATATGCAATGAATCAAGAGTGACATGTATGAAGGAATTATGAACGGTGGCTTTGCCACAAATACAATGTCAACTACATGATCATGCAAAGCAATATGACAATGATGGAGCGTGCCATAGTAAACGGAATGGTGGAAAGTTGCATGGCAATATATCTCGGAATGGCTATGGAAATGCCATGATAGGTAGGTATGGTGGCTGTTTTGAGGAAGGTATATGGTGGGTGTATGATACCGGCGAAAGGTGAGCGGTATTAGAGAGGCTAGCAATGGTGGAAGGAAGAAAAGTGCGTATGATCCATGGACTCAACCTTAGTCATAAAGAACTCATATACTTATTGCAAAAATCTACAAGTTATCAAAGCAAAGTATTACGCGCATGCTCCGAGGGGGATAGATTGGTAGGAAAAGACCATCGCTCGTCCCCGACCGCCACTCATAAGGAAGACAATCAATAAATAAATCATGCTCCGACTTCATCACATAACGGTTCACCATACCTGCATGCTACAGGAATCACAAACTTTAACACAAGTATTTCTCAAATTCACAACTACTCAACTAGCATCTAATATCACCATCTCCATATCTCAAAACAATTATCAAGTATCAAACTTCTCATAGTATTCAACACACTCATAAGAAAAAAATATTTAATCTTGAATGCCTAGCATATTAGGATTATTTAAGTAAATTACCATGCTATTTAAGACTCTCAAAATAATCTAAGTGAAGCATGAGAGATCAATAGTTTCTATAAAACAAATCCACCACCGTGCTCTAAAAGATATAAGTGAAGTACTAGAGCAAAACTATATAACTCAAAAGATATAAGTGAAGCACATAGAGTATTCTAATAATTTCCGAATCATGTGTGTCTCTCTCAAAAGATGTGTACATCCAAGATGATTGTGGTAAACTAAAAAGGAAAGACTCAAATCATACAAGACGCTCCAAGCAAAACACATATCATGTGGTGAATAAAAATATAGCTCCAAGTAAAGTTACCGATGGAAGTAGACAAAAGAGGGGATGCCTTCCGGGGCATCCCCAAGCTTTGGCTTTTTGGTGTCCTTAGATTATCTTGGGGGTTCCATGGGAATCCCCAAGCTTAGGCTCTTGCCATTCCTTGTTCCATAATCCATCAAATCCTTACCCAGAACTTGAAAACTTCACAACACAAAACTTAAAGTAGAAAATCTCGTGAGCTCCGTTAGCGAAAGAGAACAAAAAACCACTTCAAGGTACTGTAATTAACTCATTCTTTATTTATATTGGTGTTAAACCTACTTTATTACAACTTATATATGGTTTATAAACTATTTTACTAGCCATAGATTCATCAAAATAAGCAAACAACACACGAAAAACAGAATCTGTCAAAAACAGAACAGTCTGTAGTAATCTGTAGCTAGCACAAGATCTGGAACCCCAAAAATTCTAAAATAAATTTATGGACTTGAGGAATTTATCTATTAATCATATGCAAAAATAATTAACTAAATATCACTTTCCAAATAAAATAGGCAGCAGTTCTCATGAGCGCTAAAGTTTCTGTTTTTTACAGCAAGATTAACAAGACTTTCCCCAGGTCTTCCCAACGGTTTTACTTGGCACAAACACTAATTAAACACAAAAAAACACAACCAAAACATGGGCTAGATAAATTATTTATTACTAAACAGGATAAAAAAGCAAGGAATAAAAATAAAATTGGGTTGCCTCCCAACAAGCGCTATCGTTTAACGCCCCTAGCTAGGCATAAAAAGCAAGGATAGATCTAGGTATTGCCATCTTTGGTAGGCAATCCATAAGTGGCTCTCATAATAGATTCATAAGGTAATTTAATTTTCTTTCTAGGAAAGTGTTCCATGCCTTTCCTTCATGGAAATTGGAATCTAATATTTCCTTCCTTCATATCAATAATTGCATCAATCGTTCTAAGGAAAGGTCTATCAAGAATAATAGGACATGAAGGATTGCAATCTATGTAAAGAAAAATAAAATCTATGGGCACATAGTTCCTATTTGAAACAATAAGAACATCATTAATTCTTCCCATAGGTTTCTTAATAGTGGAATCCGCAAGGTGCAAGTTTAAAGAGCAATCATCAAAATCACGGAAACCTAACAAATCACACAAAGTCTTTGGAATCGTGGAAACACTAGCACCCAAATCACACAAAGCATAGCATTCATGATATTTAATTTTAATTTTAATAGTTGGTTACCACTCATCATAAAGTTTTCTAGGGATAGAAACTTGCAACTCAAGTTTTTCTTCATAAGATTGCATCAAAGCATTAACGATATGTTTGGTAAAAGCTTTATTATGACTACAAGCATGGGGAGAATTTAGCACGGATTGCAACAAGGAAATACAATCTATAAAAGAGCAGCTATCATAATTAAATTCCTTGAAATCCAAAATAGTAGGTTCATTAACATCTAGAGTTTTGATCTCTTCAATCCCACTTTTATCAAATTTAGCATCAAGATCTAAAAACTCTGAATTTTTGGAACGCCTTCTAGGTAAAGGTGGATCATATCCAATCCCATCGTTATCAAGATTCATATTGCAAAACAAAGATTTAATAAGGTACACATCAATAAATTTTAGCTCTTCATCTTTATTATCATGGAAACTAGAAGAACACGCTCTTATAAAGGAATCTTTCTTAGCACGCATCCTAGCGGTTCTTTCTTTGAACTCATCAATGGAAATTCTCATGGCTTTGAGAGACTCATTTATATCATGCTTAGGAGGGATAGATCTAAGTTTTAAAGAATCAACATCAAGAGAAATTCTATCAACCTTCCTGGCCAAATCATCAACTTTAAGCAATTTCTCTTCAAGCAAAGCATTGAAATTCTTTTGTGAATTCATAAATTCCTTAACACTAGTCTAAAATTCAGAGGGCATCTTATTAGAATTTCCACAAGAATTGTTGTAGGAATTACCATAATTATTAGAGGAATTACTAGGATAAGGCCTAGGATTAAAGTTTCCTCTATACGCGTTGTTACCAAAATTATTCCTACCAACAAAATTCACATCCATAGATTCATTATTATTCTCAGTCAAAGTATACAAAGGCATATCATTAGGATCATAAAAAACACTCTTAGTAGCAAATAATTTCATAAGTTCATCCAACTTTCCACTCAAAACATTAGTTTCTTCTATCGCATGCACTTTTTTATTAGTAGATCTTTCAGTGTGCCATTGAGAATAATTAACCATAATATTATCTAGGAGTTTAGTAGCTTCTCCTAAAGTGATTTCCATAAAAGTGCCTCCCGCGGCCGAATCTAAAAGATTTCTAGAAGTAAAATTCAATCCGGCATAAAAATTTTGTATAATCATCCATAAATTCAAACCATGTGTTGGGCAATTACGTATCATTAATTTCATCCTCTCCCAAGCTTGTGCAACATGTTCATGATCAAGTTGCTTAAAATTCATAATATCGTTTCTAAGAGAGATGATCTTAGCGGGAGGAAAATACTTAGAGATAAAAGCATCTTTGCACTTATTCCAAGAATCAATACTATTTTTAGTCAAAGACCAAACCAAGCTTTAGCATGATCTCTAAGCGAAAAAGGAAATAGCTTCAATTTAACAATATCATTGTCCACATCTTTCTTATTTTGCATATCACACAAATCAATGAAGCTATTTAGATGGGTAGCGGCATCTTCACTAGGAAGGCCGGAAAACGGATCTTTCATGACAAGATTCAGCAAGGCAGCATTAATTTCACAAGATTCAGCATCTGTAAGAGGAGCAATTAGAGTGCTAATAAAATCATTGGTGTTGGTATTGGTAAAGTCACACAATTTAGTGTTACCCTAAGCCATCGTGACAAGCAAGCAATCCAACACACAAGCAAACGAGGAATGGGCAAAAAAGAGGCAAATAAAGAAAGAGAGGGAGGATAGAGAGAGAGGGTGAATAAAACAGCAAGGGTGAAGTGGGTAGAGGAAAACAAGAGGCAAATGGCAAATAATGTAATGCGGGAGATAAGGGTTGTGATGGGTACTTGGTATGTTGACTTTTGCGTAGACCTCCGCGGCAACGGCGCCAGAAATCCTTCTTGCTACCTCTTGCGCACTGCGTTGGTTTTCCCTTGAAGAGGAAAGGGTGATGCAGCAAAGTAGCGTAAGTATTTCCCTCAGTTTTTGAGAACCAAGGTATCAATCCAGTAGGAGGCTACGCGCGAGTCCCTCACACCTACACAAAACAAATAAATCATCGCAACCAATGCGATAAGGGGTTGTCAATCCCTACACGGTCACTTACGAGAGTGAGATCTGGTAGATATGATAAGATAATATTTTTGGTATTTTTATGATAAAGATGCAAAGTAAAATAAAAGGCAATGAAAATAACTAAGTGTTGGAAGATTAATATGATGGAAGATAGACCCTGGGGGCATAGGTTTCACTAGTGGCTTCTCTCAAGAGCATAAGTATTTTACGGTGGGTGAACAAATTACTGTTGAGCAATTGACAGAATTGAGCATAGTTATGAGAATATCTAGGTATGCTCATGTATATAGGCATCACGTCCGAGACAAGTAGACCGACTCCTGCCTGCATCTACTACTATTACTCCACACATCGACCACTATCCAGCATGCATCTAGAGTATTAAGTTCATAAGAACAGAGTAACGCTTTAAGCAAGATGACATGATGTAGAGGGATAAACTCATGCAATATGATATAAACCCCATCTTGTTATCCTCGATGGCAACAATACAATATGTGCCTTGCTGCCCCAACTGTCATTGGGAAAGGACACCGCAAGATTAAACCCAAAGCTAAGCACTTCTCCCATTGCAAGAAAGATCAATCTAGTAGGCCAAACGAAACGAATAATTCAAAGAGACTTGCAAAGATAACCAATCATACATAAAAGAATTCAGAGAAGATTCAAATATTGTTCATAGATAAACTTGATCATAAACCCACAATTCATCGGTCTCAACAAACACACCGTAAAAGAAGATTACATCGAATAGATCTCCACAAGAGAGGGGGAGAACTTTGTATTGAGATACAAAAAGAGAGAAGAAGCCATCTAGCTAATAACTATGGACCCGAAGGTCTGAGGTAAACTACTCACACATCATCGGAGAGGCTATGGTGTTGATGTAGAAGCCCTCCGTGATCGATGCCCCCTCCGGTGGAGCTCTGGAACAGGCCCCAAGATGGGATCTCGTGGATACAGAAAGTTACGGCGGTGGAATTAGGGTTTTGGCTCCGTGTCTGATCGTTTGGGGGTACGTAGGTATATATAGGAGGAATGAGTACGTCAGTGGAGCAACAGGGGGGCCACGAGGGTGGAGGGCGCGCCTGGGGGGGGGTGCGCCCCCCCCCCCTACCTCGTGGCTTCCCTGTTGGTTGCTTGACGTAGGGTCCAAGTCTCCTGGATCATGTTCGTTCTGAAAATCACGTTCCCGAAGGTTTCATTCCGTTTGGACTCCATTTGATATTCTTTTTCTGCGAAACTCTGAAATAGGCAAAAAAACAGCAATTCTGGGCTGGGCCTCTGGTTAATAGGTTAGTCCCAAAAATAATATAAAAGTGAATAATAAATCACAATAATATACAAAACAGAAGATAATATAGCATGGAGCAATCAAAAATTATAGATACGTTGGAGACGTATCAACCAGCAACACCTTCATCTTGAGTATATTCGAAGTCGGAGTGATAACTTCTCTCGGAGTAGTTGTCGGAGTCGGAACCGGATACCCATTCACCAACGTGAGCTTGATGTCTTCATCTTGTGTAGCTCTTTGATGACTTGTCCTTCCTTTCCGAATCCTTGCTTCTATGAGAGGGTCTTTGTTCATAACGATCATCTCTACTCCTTCTCTCTCTTGGTGGTGATTCATCTCTTTTACTTCTCCTCTTAGGTGAATCTTCTCTTTTCTTGTAGGGAGTCGTACACTCATTGGAGTAGTGTCCGGGTCTTCCATAATTGTAGCAATTATGATCACGAATAGAAGATCTTTTGTCATTGTAGGACCTTGATTTGAAACTTTTTCTTTTCTTCTATTCTTGTAGAATTTGTTGAAGTTCTTCACCATTAAGCTCAATTATTCATTGAAGACTTGTTTCTCACTTGATGTTGTAGGAGCATCAATTGAAGCTTTATAAGCACCACTTGACTTGTTGTGGACCTGTTCCTTATCCTTGAGTGACATCTCATGAGCAACAATTCTACCAATGACTTCTGTTGGCTTGAGACCTTTGTAGTTGGGCATCATTTGGATCAAGGTGCACACGGTATCATATTTTTCATCCAAGGCTCTTAGGATCTTCTTGATGATGAATTTGTCGGTCATCTCTTCGCTTCCTAAGCCGACAATCTCATTTGTAATGAGAGCAAGTCTGGAGTACATATCAGCGACTCCTTCACCATCCTTCATTTTGAACTTGTCAAGTTGAATTTGAAGCACATCCAATTTGGATTCCTTGACGGACTCGGCACCTTCGTGCATATCAACCAAAGTATCCCAAATTTCCTTTGCATTCTCAAGGCGGCTGATTTTGTTGAATTCTTCGGGGCACAATCCATTCAACAGAATATCGCAAGCTTGAGTATTGTATTACAACATCTTCATTTCTTTCATAGATGCTTCACAATCTGATTCTTTTCCATCCTCGAAGAAATCACCTTGCAAGCCAATGCGCACAATAGCCCAAACGACGGGGTTATGACCAAGAATATGCATTTTCATCTTATGCTTCCAACTAGCAAAATTAGTACCTGACACGTCTCCAACGTATCTATAATTTTTGATTGTTCCATGCTATTATATTATCTGTTTTGGATGTTTATGGGCTTTATTATGCACTTTTATATTATTTTTGGGACTAACCTATTAACCCAGAGCCCAGTGCCAGTTTCTGTTTTTCCCTTGTTTCAGTGTTTCCCAGAAAAGGAATATCAAACGGAGTCCAAACGGAATGAAACCTTCGGGAGCGTGATTTTTGGAACGAGCATGATCCAGGAGACTTGGAGTTGAAGTCATGGAAGCTTCGAGGTGGCCACGAGGCAGGGAGGCGCGCCTGCCCCCCTAGGCGCGCCCCACCCTCGTGGGCCCCTTGTGGCTCCCCTGACCGACTTCTTTCGCCTATATATGTCCATATACCCTAAAAACATCGAGGAGCAGAATAGATCGGGAGTTCCGCTGCCAGAAGCCTCCGTAGCCACCGAAAACCAATCTAAACCCATTCCGGCACCCTCCCGGAGGGGGAATCCCTCTCCGATGGCCATCTTCATCATCCCGGCGCTCTCCATGATGAGAAGGGAGTAGTCCACCCTCGGGGCTGAGGGTATGTACCAGTAGCTATGTGTTTGATCTCTCTCTCTCTCTCATGTTCTTGAGGTGGTACGATCTTGATGTATCGCGAGCTTTGCTATTATTGTTGGATATTATGATGTTTCTCCACCTCTACTCTCTTGTGATGAATTGAGTTTTCCCTTTGAAGTTATCTTATCGGATTGAGTCTTTAAGGATTTGAGAACACTTGATGTATGTCTTGCATGTGCTTATCTGTGGTGACAATGGGATATCACGTGATCCACTTGATGTATGTTTTGGTGATCAACTTGCAAGTTCCGTGACATCGTGAACTTATGTATAGGGGTTGGCACACATTTTCGTCTTGACTCTCCGGTAGAAACTTTGGGGCACTCTTTGAAGTTCTTTGTGTTGGTTGAATAGATGAATCTGAGATTGTGTGATGCATATCGTATAATCATACCCACGGATACTTGAGGTAACACTGGAGTATCTAGGTGACATTAGGGTTTTGGTTGATTTGTGCCTTAAGGTGTTATTCTAGTACGAACTCTATGATAGATTGAACAGAAAGAATAGCTTCGTGTTATTTTACTACGGACTCTTGAATAGATCGATCAGAAAGGATAACTTTGAGGTGGTTTCGTACCCTACCATAATCTCTTCGTTTGTTCTCCGCTATTAGTGACTTTGGAGTGACTCTTTGTTGCATGTTGAGGGATAGTTATATGATCCAATTATGTTATTATTGTTGAGAGAACTTGCACTAGTGAAAGTATGAACCCTAGGCCTTGTTTCCTAGCATTGCAATACCGTTTATGCTCACTTTTATCATTAGTTACCTTGCTATTTTTACATTTTCAGATTACAAAAACCTATATCTACCATCCATATTGCACTTGTATCACCATCTCTTCGCCGAACTAGTGCACCTATACAATTTACAATTGTATTGGGTGTGTTGGGGACACAAGAGACTCTTTGTTATTTGGTTGCAGGGTTGTTTGAGAGAGACCATCTTTATCCTACACCTCCCATGGATTGATAAACCTTAGGTCATCCACTTTAGGGAAATTTGCTACTATCCTACAAACCTCTGCACTTGGAGGCCCAACAACGTATACAAGAAGAAGGTTGTGTAGTAGACATCAAGCTCTTTTCTGGCGCCGTTGCCAGGGAGGTTAGCGCTTGAAGGTATATCTTTGGATCTTGCAAACGAATCTTTTAGTTTCTTGTTTTATCACTAGTTTAGTCTATAAAAGAAAACTAAAAATGGAATTGAGGATACCTCATATGCTTCATCTTTTTAATGTCTTCCATGAAAACAAGGATTCCGGTAATTGTGCCAAAGTGTTAGAAGAAGAATGCATTAGAATGTTTGGCACTAAATCTTTGTATGATGAGCATGATTGCAATGTTGTTAGTATGAATTCCTTGGATATCTATGATGCTAATGATATGCAAAGCCACAAGCTTGGGGATGCTATGTTTGATGAAGATGATATTTTTTGTCCCCCAAGTTTCGATAAGCAAATTTATTATGATGAGAGCATGCCCCTTATTTATGATGATTATTGTGATAACTTGTATGCTATAAAGATTAATGATATCCATGAAAATTGTTATCATGATTTTAACTTTCAATTGGATTATGCCTCACATGATAGTTATTTTGTTGAGTTTGCTCCCACTACTATTCATGAGAAGAAATTTGCTTATGTGGAGAGTAATAAAAATTATATGCTTGTAGATCATGAAAAGAATGTTTTATGTGATACTTATATTGTTGAATTCATTCATGATTCTACTGAAAATTATTATGAGGGAGGAATATATGCTTGTAGGAGTTGCAATAATATCAAGTTTCCTCCCTATGTGTTGAAAATCTTGAAGTTATCCTTGTTTTACCTTCCTATGCAAGTTGATTCTTGTTCTCATAAGTTGTTTTCTCACAAAATCCCTATGAATAGGAAGTGGGTTAGACTTAAATGTGCTAGTCATATTCTTCATGATGCTCTCTTTATGTTTCAACTCTTATATTTTATGTGAGCATCATTGAAATCATACGGGCGTTAAACGATGGCGCTTGTTGGGAGGCAACCCAATTTTATTTTTGTTCCTTGCTTTTTGTTCCTGTTTAGTAATAAATAAATCATCTATCCTCTATTATAATTGTGTTTTTTATATTTTAATTAGTGTTTGTGCCAAGTAAAGCCTTTAGGACCTTCTTGGGTGATTGTTATTTGATCTTGCTATAAAAAAATAGAAAGTACGCACTCATGAGAATAATTTTCATCTCTTACCAGAGAGCGATAAAATAACAATTCCACTTGCAGTAGATTAATAAACAAATTGCCTAGGACTTCCTAATTTCTAAGGATTTTTGGAGTTGCATAAGTATTCGAAACATATAGATTACTACAGACTGTTCTGTTTTTAACAGATTCTATTTTCTATGTGTTGTTTGCTTATTTTGATGAATCTATGAGTAGTATCGGAGGGTATAAACCATAGAGAAGTTGGAATATAGTAGATATTACACTAATATGAATTTAGAATGAGTTTACAATAGTATCTAAGTGGTGATTTATTTTCTTATACTAACGGAGCTTACGAGTTTTCTGTTAAGTTTTGTGTTGTGAAATTTTCAAGTTTTGAGTAAAGATTCGATGGACTATGGCATAAGGAGTGGCAAGAGCCTAAGATTTGGGATGCCCAAGGCACCCCAAGGTAATATTCAAGGACAACCAAGAGCCTAAGCTTGGGGATGCCCCGGATGGCATCCCCTCTTTCGTCTTCATTCAACGATAACTTTACTTGGAACTATATTTTTATTCACCACATGATATGTGTTTTGCTTGGAGCTTCATTTTATTTTTCTTTTGTTTTGCTTGCTGTTTGAATAAAATACCAAGATCTAAAATTCTTAAATGTTAGAGAGTCTTCACATAGTTGCATAATTATTCGACTACTCATTGATCTTCACTTATATCTTTCGGAGTAGTTTGTCATTTGCTCTAGTGCTTCACTTATATCTTTCTAGAGCACGGTGGTGGTTTTATTTTGTAGAAATAGATGAACTCTCATGCTTCACTTATATTGTTTTGAGAGTTCTTTAGAACAGCATGGTAATTTGCTTTGGTTATGAAATTAGTCCTAAATATGATAGGCATCCAAGAGGGATATAATAAAAACTTTCATATAAAGTGCATTGAATACTATGAGAAGTTTGATACTCGATGATTGTTTTGAGATATGAAGATGGTGATATTAGAGTCATGCTAGTTGAGTAGTTGTGAATTTGAGAGATACTTGTGTTAAAGTTTGTGATTCCCGTAGCATGCACATATGGTGAACCGTTATGTGATGAAGTCGGATCATGATTTATTTATTGATTGTCTTCCTTATGAGTGGCGGTCGGGGACGAGCGATGGTCTTTTCCCACCAATCTATCCCCCTAGGAGCATGCGCGTAATACTTTTGTAACATCCCAAAATTCTAAATTTTGGAATGTTATAATAAATAGATACATTTGATTGATTGTTTGATTGATTGTCTGAAAGTGAGTGAATTCGAAATTTTTGAAAGTTAAATGAGAGGGAATAAAAGGACTTTCCCAAACTTTCATATTTGTTTTCTGATCTCCGTGAATTCAAATGCCTTTCAAACACAAAACCCTTGAGAGAAGATGACATGACTTCTTCCATTTTTTTAAATGACAAGGGGTGCTGAAAACATTTGAATTTCATTTGGAAAAATATTTCCAATTCTACAACTCTATGCAACTCAATGATTTTCACGAGAGAAGATAAAATGACTTCTTCAAATTATATGAAATATGGTTGGGAATTTTCTCAAATTTGAATAGAGGATCATTTGATTTATTTATTCCATCTTCAATAATTTTTCCGATGTCAAAATAAGAGATCGGGAATAATATGACTTTCCCGAAATTTAGGAAAAATTAAGATTTAGTAAATAGATCAAATTTTGTTTTCTGATGTTTGTTTGCATTTTATTTGGATAGGGAAAAATGCGCGTTTTCAAAAATTGCATTTTAGGCCCGGAGGAAAGTTCATTTTATTCGACTCATTTTTAGGAGTCGGGGAAAATTTATTTTTAGAATTTTGGAGCCCTTTTAGTTTAGTTTTTTTTCTGCGCACGAAATCTGTTAAAAAAAACTGGAGCAAGCCGGCCAGGCCAAGGCCCAGCCGGGCCACAGGCCACCGCCCCCAGCCGCCGTGCGCCAGGCGCAAGGCAGGCGCCAGCGCCGCCGCCTCTTGCCTCACCTCTAGTCCGGTTTGGACTAAGGGTTAGCCCCTCCCCTTTCCTTGTTTCGTTTTCTTTAGTCCTACTCCGTTTATTCTTTCCTATTCCTAGTCTATTTCTTGTCCCCTACCCCAAGTCTCCTCACTCCTCCCCAATATAAATACCCCCACACCCCCTCCTCTCCCCACACAAAATCCCAAGCCCCTCTCTCCT